>NW_024720433.1:200000-374826 GCF_018991925.1 Homarus americanus
AGGTGGGGAGGTGGGGGAGGTGGGGTGGGGGAGGTGGAGGGGTGAGGGGAGGTGGGGAGGTGGGGGAGGTGGGGAGGTGGAGGAGGTGGGGAGGTGGGGGAGGTGGGGTGGGGGAGGTGGGGGAGGTGGGGAGGTGGGGGAGGTGGGGGAGGTGGAGGAGGTGGGGGGAGGTGGGGGAGGTGGGAGGTGGGAGGTGGGAGGTGGGGGGAGGTGGGAGGTGGGTGGAGGTGGGGAGGTGGAGGAGGTGGAGGAGGTGAGGTGGGGAGGTGGGGAGGTGGGGAGGTGGGGAGGTGGGGGAGGTGGGGGAGGTGGGGTGATGGGGGATGGGAATATTGGGAGTGGCAGGGGAAGGGAACATTAAGGTGAGGAGAAAAGAAGTTAAAACCAACACTCTTACTGTCATTAGATCTAAGTTAAAAGGAAATATTTAACTCTTAAGGCTGTAGTCATTGAGAAACTTACTACTATACATGTTAAATCATCTAATCATCCTCCCTATAATTCCATATAACTGAAGCTAATTATCCTAAATGTTTGATCAACACTCCTATGATGCATTATATATAACTTAACTCATTATAGATGGATAAAGAAACGTACAGAAAAACAAGACTACTATATATATTTATTTCTGGAAAAAATTGAAATAAAATACCTCTCAAGGAAGTAGTTTTCAGAGCAGCAACCAGTGAGCTTCCAGAGTCTTACGAAAAAAGTTATATTTTACCCTGTCCAGAGAGCATTTTCTTTTCCTTCACATTAACTTACAAAGGCATCCCAGGCACACAAGCACGCAAGAAGAAACTCATAATAAACAAGCACACAGAGAGAGAGAGAGAGAGAGAGACCTGCAAGCACTAACACACCCCGGGAGACACACACAAACACACACACACACACACACTCACACACACACACACACTCACACACACACTCACACACACTCAGACTCACACTTTACCTCCGGCGTCGCGAGAAGACAAAACAACAGTATTCTTTTTAGCTTTACATCATTCTGTAAGAAGTGTGACACAGTGAGACAGAGAAGAAGAAAGAGTGAGAGAGAGAGAGAGAGAGAGAGGCAGAAGGAAGATAGATGTGAGGAAAGAGAGAGGGAAGGATTATGTGTGTAAGAAAGTAGAAAAAGACAGATTATGAGTATGCCAGAGTAGACAGAGAGATACAGACAGAGAGATACAGAGAGAGAGAAGGGATATAAGAATGACAATGAATGCAGGAATGAAGGTTTGAAAGCATTACCCTCAAAAAAAACTTCATCATTTCTGAATACTTGATAATGAAAAAAGGCTAAGTGTATGTAAAGTATATTCAGAGTGTGTTTATATATAAGGTAGAATGTATGTGTGATTGAGTGATGAGTGTAAGTGTAAGAAAGAGTGAAAAGTGTATCTTAGAGTGTGTGTGAGAGGTTTAGAATGTTATAGAAGGAAAGAATGTGTGTTCTATTTAGTATGACAGATAGTATAATGATGGGTGCTTACCTATTTGTGATAATATTATAAAAAATAAAATTAATTGTAACTTTAATTTTATTTCCATGACAAACTAAAGCTATTGGGTGTAGCTTTAATATTACAAGTCAATAATGAAGTATTGTTATCTATTTCTGACTGTCATACACTGAAGATTAACAGCATTTGCATACCCGGAAAGTTACCTCAATACACATTCATATCATACTTTCATAAAATCATACATAAATTCATACATTCTGCATGTATCAGAAGGAAAAACACGTGTTCGAACATATAAGAATCACACAACTATGTATACCAGTACAAATGTGTGTGTGTATTGGTGTATTTCGCACGCATATATACAAAGGGTGAACTCAATGTTTGTTTATACACGATACGAGAGCGTGAGTACAAGACCATGTTCCCTCAGCAGCACACCACAAAGGCCTTCGGGAAGAGATAACACGCGAGATACCTCCCACCTCCAGGGCCGTCTCTCCTCGATTCAGCATACCATTTGTGGGATAACGCAATATTCCCATCCTCAGATAGTGAGATTCTGGCCAGTGTAAGGAGCTGTAACCGAATTCAAGCGAGTGTTATCTAAATCCCTCACGGGGCGGCTTGAAGAAGTGTATCCTAGGGTATATTGTGTGTCAAATGCTCGTGTGCATCGAGTTGGGTGGGTTCTAGAGGAAGGGGGAATTGCCGAAAGTTTTCAATCCCCAAGGAAGAGAAAATTGATTCTGCGATATTTTGACATTTTTCACTAAATAGAGAATGTTGATTAGAGTGAAAGGAAATTTTATCTATATTTTTTTTTTAACTTAGGACTTGGCTGTTTAAGTTTATTAAGTTTTAGGCTCGTAACTATTGCTATTATATGGTTAAAAAAAAGAAAGAAATACACCTATACCTAAAGTAATATGTTATATGTTATTTCTTAACTTGTATTTTTCATATAACAATTAATTAATTTCGTAGCTTAAGATATTAATCCCTCTACCTTACTACTATCACCCTTCTGTACTATCACACATCTATGTTCTTAAGAGTTCACAGCAGCTGACATCATCATCTTTCTTTATTAATCTTAATTCCCAACAGTCGTATCCTCAGAAGCTGCGTCAGTAACAACAACATTCACACATTTATGAATAGTCATTTTTGTGTCCGTAGCCCGCAGGTCATTGTCCCGCCTGGCAGAATCGAGGTCATACGTGACGTCATACCGTTGCTTCAAACATAGCGGCCACCACACCTAACCTAACATAACTTAACCTAACCTGACCTGATCTAACCTGACCTGACCTGACCTGACCTACTCTCACACCTTCTGACAGGTTAAACAATAATAAGTAAGAACTAAATGAACATATTTTTCGTTACACTCACACCCACACACACACACACACACACACACACACACACACACACACACACACACAGAGGTCTAGTGGTGAGCGTGTTTACATGGAGCGTCAGTGGCAAGGTCGGGGACAACACCAGACACGACAGATCAGAGCCGCTGTACCATTATCATGTAGAAACTGATCTTCAGACAGACACAAACAACACGGAGCTGGAAAAGAATGTTCTGGGTCGAGGGAAAGCGAGCAAGTGTAGCGTTGCCTCTCTCTCATTAAGAGGGTAAGGTGACACCTCCGCTAGCTCCACAATGAAAGAAAAACAGACGGTGGCACACGGGCACACAAGATGCCCCCCCTCCCCCCCTCCTTCTCCTCCGGAACAAGTGGCTGAGGCTCCACTGCCAACCAATTGCCCCGAAAAAGCCACGGGGGCAAGAAAGTGTTCCTCCCCCGACGTCCTTAAGGGTTATTGGATGTTTCTTTAATCTCGGAGATGTGGGTCTTGCTGGCCAAGGCTGGGTGGGTCAGTGTAGACGAGGAGGACACTATTGTTCTAGCAAACTCCTTGGGAGGACCTTTTAGTGTGGCTGTGGAGGGAGAAGTCTCAACAGTGTCGCCAAGGAGGGAGGGAGGGAGGTAGGAAAAGAAAGGAGGGAAGGAAGGAAAGAAAAGGACGGAAAGAGAGAGGGAAGGAGCCACGTAATGCCTCCCCGCCACTCTTATATTGAGGAAAACGGTCACTTACGGGGTTTTTTCCCTCCTTCTTTAATTCTTTATTTCCTTCTAAGAGTGAAGGGCGAACTAAAGAGGCATTATTATTAGTCTCTCTCTCTCTCTCTCTCTCTCTCTCTCTCCCTTCCCTCTCTCTATGTACCTGAGAGAGTTAATCATACCTTAATACCTCATCAACACCTGGAACCAGCATTTGTTTTTGAAGTCATTGGAGATGTTCTTGAGGCTGCTCGTTAACCCAACTTGTCAATAATGTCTTTGACCTTTCTGAAAATCGACCATGTTAACTATACCTCGTTAGGGAACTAGTATCCGTCCTTTCTGTGTGTGTTTGGTGAAGGGGCGGGGAGGGAGGGAGGGGAAAGGGGAGTTAAGGGAGTGATGGGAGGAGGAGGGGATGGTGGAGAACTACCCATAACCTCACCGACCTGACCTGACCTGACCTAACCTAACCATTCCATAAGGTAAATCCACCAATAATGTACTTAATTATCTCTATCTAATCCTCCAGTTAAACAGCTTGAAGAAAATAACTTGATAAAATAAAGTCTTTTGGGAAGAATAAATGAAAAAAAAAAACAATAACCATAACTTTCGGTAAAAAAAAAATATCCAAAATGGTCCCCCCCAAAAAAAGTCTGTTTCATGTTGTTGTCGGAATAAATACATAATTCTCAATCTTTCCTTTATCAAAATTCTACCGACGGAGGAACAGTCACTAAAAAGCTTTGTAGAGACATTGTAAACAAGAGAGAAAAGATAAGCGAGTTTGTAAATTGTGAGATGTGGCTGCCGGCAAGCCAGTGGGAAGCCGACGATTCAATTTTGCACGAATGTAAATAAGAAACCACACACACACACCCTCCCCCACACACGTCCATAGCCAGCCACACACACACACACACACCCTCCCCCACACACGTCCATAGCCACACACACACACACACCCACCATCAAGTATAAGATGTAGCGTCGCCCCCATTGGCCTATATTGAAAGCCTCTATTGTTGAGTGGGAGTTCAGGGAATGGGATTAATTTGTCGACGCGGCTTGTGGAACTAACTTGAGGTCATGAGCTAAGGGACATATATAGCCTCTTTCTCCTGCTACTTCTCTTCCTCTTAGTCTTCCTCTTCTGCGCTTTGTTTCCTCTTTCTCTTCTGCTCTTTCTTCCACTTTCTCTCCTGCTTGTTCATCCTCTTCGTGTACTGCGTTCTCTTCTTCTTTTTGTTCCCCTTTTGCCCTCTTTCCCTCTTCCTTATCTGTCCTCTTTCTTAAATCCTTCTTTTCTTTCCCTTTCGCATTTCTTCGTTTTTTCTTTCTTCCATCTTTACTCTCTCTCTCTCTCTCCCCTTATCTCTGTCTTTCTTCTCGTACCCTCTGCCCTCCCATGTCTTTCTTTCTCTATTTCTTATCATCTCTCGCTATACACTCCAGTTCCCCCTTTTCTCTCCCATTCTCTTCTGTTCTTGGCTATATTTTCCGAGTCTCTCTCTCTCTCTCTCTCTCTCTCTCTCTCTCTCTCTCTCTCTCTCCCGTCCTTCAACACCGACAGAACAATGAACAAAATCTTTCTGAACACAAAAGGAACTTGGTAATTATTCAAACCGTCTGACCTCACAAAGTAAAAATGCTCCGCTATATCTCTTTGTCATAATCTTGTTAACTTATGACATAATAGGGTACAGTGTTAATGAGAGCTAGATGTACCCACCCCACCGAGGATGACCACCCCCGAGGATGTACCCACCCTACGAGGATGTACCCACCCCACCACGAGGATGTACCCACCCCACCACGAGGATGTACCTTCTTCAGCACAAGAGCCTCAGGTTATGTACTGTCCCCCTTTATACTCCAGCTGCCATCAAAGAAATGCCAGATCCCTTTGTGGTGAAACGAAAAATAAAAAAAAAGTGCCTTAATGATCTTCTCTGTTCCTCGTGACACACTTTGGTCACACCTGTATTACCTGTGTGGTTTTTTTTTTATTATACAGGTATAATGAGTGTCCGTCTGGGTGACATTATTGTGTGTTTGTGATATTAGATGGTTACCTGGTATGTTTATTTACACTCAAGATAAGTAAGCAAGAGACCTGTCCTGTCCTGTCCTGACCTGACCTGACCTGACCTGACCTGACCTGACCTGACCTGAATGAAGCTGTTGGTTAAGGGGAAGATGAGGAGAGAAGAGGAGGAGAGAAGAGGAGAGAAGGATAAGGATAAGAGGAATAGGTGAGAGATTGGATGGGTGTGAGAGAGAGAAAGACGAGACGAAGGTGAAGGAAGTTGGTAAGAGATGGGGGGAAGGTGAGAGACAGGGAGAGATAGAGGGGAGAGGGAGAGGGATGTGTAGCGGGGGAGGGAGGAAGAGAGGGTGAAGGAGAGGGAGAGAAAGAGAGGGAGGGAGGGAGAGAGTGACTAGGTTAATGAGGTGTGAACTAAGCCTGTAACTCTTGGAGATTATTACTGTTCCCAAGGAGGAGAGGCTGAACTTGTGTTGGTGGTGGTGATAGAAGTAGTGGTGGTAGCGGTAGTGGTGGTAGTGGTGGTGGTGGTAGTGGTGGTAGTGGTGGTGGTAGTGGTGATGGTGGTAGTGGTGGTGGTGGTAGTGGTGGTGGTGGTGGTGGTGGTGGTGGTGGTGATGGTGGAGGTGGTGATGGTGTTATTGTTTGTAGAGATGGTGGTGAGTGGTGCTGATGGTGGTGGCGGTGGTGGTGGTGGTAGTGGTGGTAGTGGTGGTGAGTGGTGGTGGTAGTGGTGGGTGGTGGTGGTGGTGGTGGTAGTGGTGGTAATGATAGTGGAGGTGGTGATAGTGTTATTGTTTGTAGAGATGGTGGTAGTGGTGCTGATAGTGGTGGTAGTGGTGCTGATAGTGGTGGTAGTGGTGGTGGTGGTAGTGGTGGTGGTGGTAGTGGTAGAGATAGTGGTGGTAGTGTTTTAGAAGATGAGGGTAGTGATATAACAACAACAATACCACCGCCAATAACAACAATAACAACAACAAAACTATAATTAAACCTAAAACAGATACACTAACGACAAAAAACAAACATACAACACAACCCGGAAACTCAAGCCACAGTACTAGAGGCGGGAAGTACCGTGAGAGTTATTATATCCGGGTGTCAGTATCGAACCAATTCATAGTGGGTGTCAAGTTCTCGGGACGTATTGACAGCTACGCCAGGCACTGAGAGGTTGATTCTGGAATAATTTCATAAGCCTGTTGACAGCTGGTCTGATTGATTCGGGTCCAGGCGTGTGGTAGCAGGTAGGGCCGGTGGTTGGTGTTGGATGAGGAGATGGGTGGTTGGTGATGGATGAGGAGATGGGTGGATGAGATGGCTATTAAGAGGAGGTAGGAGGGATGGTGGTTGAGGAGATTGGTTGGTTGGTGGTAGAAAGGGAGGCTGATTGTGGTTGTTTATTGGGAATGGAGACAAATTGTGGTCATTGATGGTGGTTCATTAACGGGGGGATAGTTGTAGAGGAAAGGGGAACGGAATAGTGGTTGATAGAGGAGGAGGGTTGTAGAGGAAGGTGGAATAGTGGTTGATTAAGGATGATCGACAGAGGAGAGACAGGAAACTGGTAGGTGATGGCTAACGGAAGGTATGGGCGGTGGTTGATGGACAGGTAAAAATTAAGACGGGTAGTGCTGACGGTAGGTGACAGGGATACGGTAATAGACATCTGTTTATATATCGAATGGGATATATGTTTTAACCCTTTGATGAAGATGGATTAAACCCTTTAATGATAGTAATTTAACCCCTTTAACTCTGATTTATCCCTTTTACTATATTTTAACCCTTTAACAATAATGATTTAATCCTTTAATGAGAGACAGGTAGAGATAATACAGGTATATGTCCCACCTGAGAGATGTTATTTCTGTCTATATACTTTGATGGAAGAAAATATATATTTATAAACTTTTAAACCAATAAATATTTCCCGTAGAAGTAACACAAGGTTTATTTTATTTTATGTCAGGAAGTATGTTTTATATATATATTTTAAGCCATTTGGTTCAGCTTTGACATTTTTATCAAACTTCCACTAGAATGTGACTAAGAGTATTTTACATTAACACGACAGGTGAACGTTTATCACAGGTAGAAATATTTAGTTGAGTTGTATTTTTACCTATTTATATATATCAAGTGAGCTATGGCACCACTCGCACGCACACGCACACACACACACACACACACACACACACACACACACGTATATTATTATCAACCCGCCTCTTACCACCACACATCACAGCAGCCTTCAAGCATCATAACTAATTTCACATCTCACCAACTCACACACACTGCCCGGGAGGTTTGACTCGGGGCTCAGGTAATATATTAAACACCTGGATTTGCACCTGTGTTGACTTTACCTGTACACTAATAAACTTCGTCTTTACAGCTGCTTTTATGTTTTCTTATTGATAGTAGTAATTTCACAGTCGGCAGCGCTACACTAAATGGAGAACTTCATTTATCTCTTCACTAACCATGGTATTCAAGGCTGATAGTTACCATTTATTTATATTCGTTATGGAGTTTGAGGCTTTCATAATAAATGGAATTAATCTTTTATAGAAACTGAATAAACTAAATTATACACTTATATAAACTAGTACATCAGTTATATGTATATTTATATGTTTATTTTACTATTAATTAATGAACTTATTACCTGTATATCCACGTGTATGTGTTACCTGTACATTGGTATATTTATTATCTGTAAATTCACATTTTATCTCTAGTAAACTCCTGTGTTTATTAGCTGTAAACTGATGCTCGACAGCGCGACCATAAACCCACTAGTTTACAGTTAATGTTCAGCCGAGCAGACGTTACGAGGAGGGGCACCAGCAAGCACACTCTCCAGGTATTAATGCCGCCTTATATCACCGTTACACTTGACTTGTATTGTGGCTCCTACGGTTCCCAGGACACACGCCTTCAGTATAGCCAAGCTTGACTATGATTTAAGGTTATATCCCTGCCAATGATAGTCGACCTGCTTGTATCTCACTCTTAACTTAGTTCCATTTTTACTTTTAATTCACCTATTATTATTATTATTTTTATATCCCTATACAACTTTTTTTTTCAATTTGATTATTTATTGTGATTTTTTTATTATTTATTTCTTTATATTTTTTTTACGTGTATAGTATATGTCGTTTCTTAATTAGAACAAAAACAAACGTTATCAATTATAAACTTTGTAAACATCATAAAAAATAGACCTCGATTTCGTTTCCTGTTTTCCAGAGACAAACAGAGAAAATTAAAACACTTGGTTATTCTGAAGCTTATCCATATATATAGATGTGCACAGAGAGAGAGAGAGAGAGAGAGAGTAAACGCGATCACTCACCCCACTCAACCACTCCCCCAATAGCAACTCTCACTAAGCACTCACACCCACAAACCCACAAACCCGCTCCCACTCCTCTCTCTAAATCAGATTAATGTAACCCCAGTATCGGCTGTGTGTTAAATCCGCCTCGATTCATCCAACACAGATGGCTAGAATCATAGCATCGAGCATAACTGGTTGGCTGGGTCTTCCTGCCTCTCACTGCCATGTAATAATCACTCAGTCATGCCAGAAACCAGTCACTATAATGTAATTTAATCGCATAGGGTCAGGAACCACTGAGAGTCGTCGATGGGTAGGTGTTTGGAGGATGGTAAGGAGGGTGGGAGGTAGTGTTGGAGGAGGAGAGGGTGGAGGAGGAGGGATAAGGGGTGGGAGGTAGTGTTGGAGGAGGAGAGGGTGCAGGAGGAGGAACAAGGGGTGGGGGTAGTGTTGGAGGAGGAGAGGGTGGAGGAGGAGGGATAAGGGGTGGGGGTGGTGTTGGAGGGAAGGGAGAGGGAGAAGGGTGGTAAGTGGTGAGTGGGATGGAGAGGGAAGAGAAGAGAGGGAAGGGTATAGGAAGGAGAGGGAATGTGTGCGGTGGTAGAAAGGGAAGGGGAATGTGTGTGTGTGTGTGTGTGTGTGTGTGTGTGTGTGTAGTAATGACAAATATAACAAGCGTTCTCCTTGAACCATCATTAACACTGTACTTAAATTGATCAATACTATAATATTTCCAAGATATAAATGATAAATGGAAATAATTCAAAATCTGAAGACAATTGTGCGAGATTCGGTATTGTTGGCTCACTGCCGCTCTAAGTGAAGACAAATGAAGGGGATAAGTGGGAGACGCGCCTCAGGTCGTGCAGATGGTACTAATGTGACCCCAGTGAGTTGTGGTAGAGATTTGTTTGTACCAGAACGTGTTGTGATTTAAATAAACTTAACTATAATGAGAAATAACTTACCGTGTTATAACGCTTTAGGAAAAAATAACCAAATCGTGTTGTTAATATTCATCGATGTCTAAGCAAAGTTCTGGAGAGTTACAGCAATATAGATATAAATATAGGTATAAACACTATATATACAGGTATATATCTATCTCAATGTACAGTAGCGTTCGTTCAGGCATGAGTTTGTTTCAGATATCAACAAATATATAACACAAATGTGGTTCAAAAGCTCTGAGAGAACTGCACAAAAGAGACTTCCCCCCCCAAACAACCCGTTCACAACACCACAAAGGAACTGATCCTCTGGTGGCGGCCTATAACCCACTGACGGGACCCACACAACCACAACACGGCCTGGCTACCTCGGGAAAAAATATAGTCCCTTTACTATTACTGTATATATAATAGTTCCTGTTTGTGTGTGTTTGTAAATTGTACTGTTTGTTGCAGCTGAGACAAAGAGGTGAAACGCACGTCCTCACCCTGTTCATAACATCCCTCCTGTTCTTCACCTTTGTCACCTGACGTCGTGGGAATATATAACTCCCTCTGTTCATTACTTAAGTCGTAGTCGTTTCATGAAGGCGGAGGAACGCAGAACACCTTTCTCTCTGTAACTTTGGTCTCGTTCTATATTTCTGCGACTTTTAACCGTGATATAAGAGAAGAGTTTGCCCTGACCAATGCCGTGCGGTGTGAGGGGAATATTATCCGAGTTAAAATATTCGTGTTTTGTCTAGCATGAGTGTTGGATCTGGTGAGCACAGCGTTAATTAAAACCCCCCAAAACAGAAACGCCTGTGTCCGTCTCTGTACAGAAATGTAGTAGACTCGGCTGCTCTGTTTTTCAGCCACAATACCTCGGTGGTGATGCAACGCTCGTCTGGCTATTCGTCACATAGGATTTTTTTTTTGCCCTGTGGTCTTTTGTCAGGCGTATCGTGTTGGGTGAGCCAGACCCTAGACTTCTGCTCGTGCAAAACGGTTTTCTTTTTTCTTTTTCTGTGCCGAGGTTTCAATAGAGCCGTCAAACTGTCGTTTCACCAGTTCGTTCAACAACTGTAACTGTCTGGCCCTTTCCTCTTGCTTCGTGAATTGAATCTCTGCAATGAAAAAGTTTTCTAGTTTGACATTGGTATCGTCCATATATCACAGTCAGCGTCTTGCAGGTTATCCGCCCGTCACAAGACCTCCGTTTTCTCCTCCTCTCTCTTTCTTTCCTTCTCTCCCCACACGTCAACGATAAGACTTCACATATGGAAAAATGAGAATCATGTAAAAAATACCAAATTTTTCTGTAATTTCTTATATTCTCTTGTGACCATCCGACACATGAAATCCTTCTAACCATCAGAATATCATGGCAGAAATTATTGTCTTGTTTTGAAATTTTTACCAGTAGATATAAGTTTTGACCATTATCTAATCATATCATAAACTAGCAAAGGTTTTATTCATTAAATTCACATTTTACACAAATAAAAAAATCTGACTAATATCTGACCATCTCACAAACACACAAATATTCCACCAATCTTAAACAATCTTACAAATGAAAATACTCTGACCAATCCCAATTGTCCTCACACACACACACACACACACACACACACACACCTACCCTAACCTAACCTATCACTGAGCTCCAACCATCACAACCCACAAGAATATACCAGACAATGATAACAACACACTTTACAACCTGACAACAACAAACCTTCAACACCATCACCACTACAACACAATTCCTACAACCCCAGTTCGTGTACATATTTCTCTCTCTCTCTCTCTCTCTCTCTCTCTCTCTCTCTCTCTCTCTCTCTCTCTCTCTCTCTCTCTCCCTTTCTGCGGGATGAGGACAAATATTACACTGTTCACACACGCTCATTATAATGCCCTGTGTGTGTAATCTTATTTAGTGGCTGGGAAAAAAAGGCCACATCCCCCTTGCTGCTCACACCCTCAAGCTCTCTCTCTCCTCTCTCTGTTTCCGTTAATATTTACCTTTATTCTCCATCTTCTCTTTTTCTCTCTTCTTCCCCTCCTTTCCATCCTTGCTATTTTCCCTTCCTCCCCCTCCTCCTTCTCTTCATCCTATCCATTCTCCTCCTCCCCCCCTTCTCTCTCCTTTTCCTCTTCCTGCATTTTATCCGCATCCTATTCCTCTTACCCATTTTCCCTTTCTTCCCTTCCACCTTTCCTTCCTCCCTTTCTTCTCCCCCCTCCCCTTTTATTCTTAACACTACCCCTCTTTCCTCCCTCTCCTCCCTCTTTTTCTCCTACCCCTTCCCCTCCCACCCCTTCCCTCTCCTAGACCCCCTCCTCCTCCTCCTCCTCTTAGGAAACACCCACTGAACACACACCCACAAGCGAATCTACCGAGGCTACACTTGAGCGAGCCACTCAGTACAGTCTCCGTCCCATACTTCTCCCCCGGCGCCCCCTTCAGGTACCGCCCCCTCCAGGTTGGTCCTATTGGCTCAACAAACAGAATTAATATCCTGGGCTAAGGTAAACACACACGCCCTCCAAACTGTTCACTTTGACAATATTCTTTATGGGAGAAAATCATAGATGTGATAACTTGTGGAGCAAACATTGTACGGCGGTGTGGGGGCTGTACTGTGTGGGGGCTGCACTGTGTGGGGGCTGTACTATGTGGGGGTTGGCTGCTGTGTGGGGGTACTGTGGTGGGGGCTGTACTGTGTGGGGGCTGTACTGTGTGGGGGGCTGTGTACTATGTGGGGGCTGTACTCTGTGGGGGCTGTACTGTGTGGGGGGCTGTACTGTTGATGATGATAATAATAATAATAATAATAATAATTGCCTGTCTCTATAGTTATCTCAGTGTCTAAAATTCTACTTAATTAGACAAGTTTGTTTCTAAGAGTACTTCCACCACGTCTCATTTTGAACCAACATTAAATAATCACAAAAAAACACAAGTTAAATCAACACTCCTAAACACAACAACAATAATAACTTTAGTATCATTTGACGAAACGGTAAACATGTTGTGTTCATAACCAGAAACATCACAAGTCCCTCAACTTACTACCAGCAAAGTCACTTAGAGGATTATAAGGCCCGCGGGTCTCTCTACTCCACTTACTCGTCTCAACTTCTGGGTAAAAGTGACCTCCGAGTTTCAAAATATAAACAAGGTAATGTTTACAGTCCAGGAAGTCGCGTAGAGGAATGTATCGTGATATGGTGGAGTTCTCTTAACCCTCTCCTCCTCCTCCTCCTCCTCCAGCTCTTTCCTCTTCCTCTTTACCCCTTTTCTCATCCTCCTCCTAACCCGCCTCCTTCTTCTACCTCTCCTTCTTCTTCTTCTTAATCTTCCTCCTCTTCCTCCCTCTTCTTTTCCCCCTCCACCCTCTCCTACCTCTCCTCCTACCCCTCACGCACGCCCCTAGGAGAAGCAGTCCTCTTGTTAGATACATGTAAATACTGATATATTATACTTCAAAGGGTCGCCTCCTAAATATACCATCAGGAGAAGCCCTTGGAGTGGTATACTTGGCGTTCAGGTCATCGCCCCAGCCTCCAAAAAATCTGGGATAGTTGTATTCATCTTCCTCGAGCGTAAACAACTGAGCATCTTACACTAGTACCACACTCCCTTTGTTTTCCTTGTTAGTGACGTCAGATGATAAAAATATAACATATTTTTATTTAGATACAGATTGGATGATGAACATGAAAACGAGTGAGTGAGTGAGTGAGTGAGTGAGTGAGAAAAAAGAAGAGGATTTTTTATTACCAAATAGATGAATTAAACACCAAAAATATGTGCTAAGAGTGAAGTGCATAAAAAATTTGGACAAATATGACTAATTCTCAGGTAAAAAAAAAATCCCATTATATAATCTACCTGTGAAACGCGGTGAATAATCCAGGTATGTTATGTGTAAGGTTAATTAAGGTAGGTACACGCACCCTCAGTCTGTATTATGTAGCGAGATAGTGAGGCGTCAGCCGTACACGACCCGTAAATTCCGGGTTAGGTAAGGGAGCTCCGAGATATTCCTGTATATTAGAGAAAGTTAGGATGCCGGTATGAAATTAACATCTTTATGGATAGTGTTAATAACGATAACAACAACAACAATAACAACAAAAACATCAAAAACAACAATAACAATAGCAAAATTAACAATAACAATAACAACAATAAAAAACAAACAACAACAACAACAATAATAATAATAATAATAATATTAAGAATAATAACAATAATAATGATAATAATATGTCCACCTCTTTAATTAATAATCGTCATAATTTGGATCAAAGAAAATTCATCATATTTCTGCTTATTTTACAATTGCGTAAAAATTAAACTCGGAGTTGACTTAGATGCACCTGGCGTCGTCTGAGTGTGCGTGTCTGTGTGTGTGTGTGTGTGTGTGTGTGTGTGTCCTCATGTCAACATACATCTTACAAGCACAATAAGTCCTGTGTTGTAAATCAAGTTTTAATGGACCTTTGGTTGAAATATTCCTCTATATAACGTCTCGGATGGAATCACGTATGAAGGATTAGTGAATTGGTTTGACTCAAGTGACTACAATAGTGAAATGTAAAAAGTGAAATGTAAAAGTAATTTATCATAAGCAATGTTATTCTTCCCGTGAGACAATTGAGTTATCACCACAATGTAAACAAACACAGAATTGCCACATCTCACAAAACCCAACCAGATACTGTACTAGGTTTAAGTGCAGCCGACTGTACAATATACAAAACGGGGCCCAAAATCTTGTTGTAAGTTAGCGTGTGTTACATCTTGCTAGAGTCGGATTGGACACTCCATAAAGACTTGGATTAATTATGTCGTAACTCACATGGAGGATTTTACTAAGAGAAAGAAGGGATGCTTGGGAATGGAGGTTGTAGAGGTGAAGGAGAGAAAGGGAGAGGTAGAGAGAAAGGGAGAGAGTGGGGGTAGGGAGAGAGAAAGGGAGAGAAAGGGAGAGTGGGGGTAGGGAGAGAGAAAGGGAGAATGGAGATAGGGAGAGAGAAAATTGAGAGAGTGGGATATTAGGAGAGTGGAAGTAGAGAGAGAGAGAGAGAGAAGAGTGGGAGTGAGAGGAAAACAAGGAGAATGTTTAACACGATGGTCAAATAAAAGACGTAGCAAAAGAGATGAAGACAATAAAGAGGCAGAATAAAGGAAAGAGAAGGAGATAACAGAAAGAGAATAAGAAATAAGAATCAGTAATATTGAGCGGAGAGAGAGAACAGAGGGGGAGGTGAGTGAAATAATGGGAGGAAGGAGAGGAGAAGAGGGAGAATAAATAACGTCGGAACTGATAGGAAGAGAGATGGTAATGGTGAGAGAACTGTGAGAAGGAAGAATATCTCAAGAGGAAAGAGAGCTTAATGGAAGAGGAGGAAGACTAGGAGGAGAACGAGGACAACGAGAAGAAGGAGGAAAATAAGAGTAAAAAAAACTGCAAGAAGACAGAAAGAAAAGAAAAAAAATTAAATAAAAAAACCGCAAAATTAAATAAGTAAAACTTATAAATGTAAAAAAATGAGGAAGAAAATTGATTTAATTTACCTACTAAACCACAGGTGTATAATGATGATAAAACACACACACACACACACACACACACACACACACAGGATAATTGGCCGGGTAAGACATATAATGCTCTGTACCGTAACTCTGCTCTAATTCTTCCCACTAATTCACAAAGAAATTATTACACGTAATATCTTGGCATTATACTTCCTCTGGCTCGGGTTATTAACATAATTTCGTAGCCGATGAACCATTACAGGGCCTTGTTAGCCTGGAGTATGATTTATGGTGTATAATATCATGGGTATAGTATAATTAACTTGGTTATATGTAGTGGTAATATATTAATAACTATATTTCCAACAGACAGATAGACAGACAGACAGGCATAATAGCTACACAAAATGACAGACAGACAGACAGATTAATAGCTAGAAAAAAATGATAGACAGACAGACAGACAGACAGACAGACAGACAGACATAACGATATAAAACAAAAACAAATAACGATGTGAATAAAAAAACAAAAAAAAACAGTGAAATAAAAGCAAAGGTAAGAGAAACATACACTCTACCAAACAGTTCCGGACATTCATTTCTGGGGCCAAAACGAGCGTCGTAAAGCATGTTTATTACACACCCGGGAGCTATTGTTCACCATGTTCAAAGCACCGTGTGAGATAACTGACCATTAGTGAACATTTCTAAGAGTATTTTGACGTTTTCCCAACCATGTCGAATGTTATCACGTGTGTGGGGTGAGAGGTGAGGAGAGAGGAGGGTTATAATTGGGTTGTGTTTAGTAGCTATGAGTTAATGGGGTTAGGTTATAGACTTGGTTTGGGTTATATCCAGTTTGTGTTTTGTAGGGATAAGGCAGGATAAACATGATATCATAATCCGGTTTTAAAAGAAAGACTTTGAATAACAAGGATAACTATAGTTCACTTAATATTATCAAACAAATAATAAAAATTATAATGGCGCTGCTTTTACACAGAGACTCTATTAAGACCTGACATAATTACTAGAGAAAAACAACGTAATTTTTTTTTTTTTAGAATTTGACAGATAAGATATAATGGTATTTAAGGTGTGGTGAGAGAGGTGGAGAGTGTGTGAGAGCTAAAATAGATAAGATATATAAATGAATTGACAGAAAGCGAGAAAGAGAAAAAAACACACGTACACAAACACACATACACAAACACACATACACAAACACACAACCATACAGTACTGTCCACCAATAGTAACAAGGGAAACTATTCCATCTGTACACACACACACACACATACTGTTAACATTTGTTTTAAAAGCCCTACAACGCTTGGGTTATTTATGCTCTGAAAAACTACACAAACAGTTCAGACATTTGCGTAACAGGACATAACATGACCAAATATTCCGTACCAATTGTATTGTTAACCACTGTATGTTTCCCTCGCTATCTGCATTGTAAAATATCATCTGCATATTTATAAGTAGTTTGTGTACACGTCGTTCTCATGTATGTATGTATGTATGTATGTGTGTGTTTGTATGTATGGGATATATATACAGTAATCTGAGCTTGTGGTAAAAAGGTCTCAAAATGAACGACAATTCTCAGTCTCGTTTGTTTTTCTTCATCTTCCATAATCATCATACATCGCCTGTCGCTATTGCTTCGTCGTCTTTTTACTCTCCTTCAAGGCTGATTTTTTCTTCGTTCGTTTTTTTCTCTTTTCTTTTCTTTCTCTACCTTCAAACACAAACAAACACATACACACCTCCACTCTACCCCACACCGCAACACACACACACACACACACACACACACACACACACCTCCACACACATCCCACTCTACCCTCTCTCCCTCCCTCCCCACCCACCCTCCCCTCTCTCCTTCACACACACCCCTCTCCCCCTCTCCCCTCCCCACACCCACTCTCCCCCTCTCTCCCCTTCTCCCTCACACACAGTCCTCTCCCCCTCTCTCCTTCCTCCCCTCACACCCACTCTCCCCCTCCCTCCCTTCTCTCCCTCCCTCCCCACACACCCACCCACTCCCCCTCCCTCCCTCCCCCCCACACCCATTCTCCCCCTCTCTCCTTCCTCCCACACACCCACTCTCCCCCTCTCTCCTCCTCCTCACACACACCTACCCTGAAAAGAATTTAATTGCAGCCATCACTCTCACTACAAAGCCGTCGAAGCCAATTTCCTAACAGCACGTATTTATTTCCGGGTTCCCCTGTGTCTCTCGGAGCCTCAACTGTGTGACCTTGATATCGTCTTCGGGTTTCGAGTCGATAATAATTTTCCTCGAGTAAAAATATTTCTCAATCACTAGTTGTGGTGGTGGTGGTGAAAGTGGTGATGGTAGTGGTGGTAGTAGTAATAGTATTCCTTTAATTGTTTTCCTTCTCCTCTATTTCCGTCTTCATTTCCTCTTCTCTCCAAATTTTCTCCTTCTACCTAAACCAAGACAATTATTCTCATTATCTTTTATTTTCTCATCTCTTTCCTACACAAACAAACGTCACATTAACTCAAGGATAACTTCAAAATGTTGCCTAGTTTCCTTCCCTCTTTCCTCTCACAACGATTTTCCTTCCTCGTTTTTCCTCTTCCAATTTTCCTCCTACGCGTTTATTCTCTTGATCTCTTATACATCAAGCAGTTATCTCTCTCTCTCTCTCTCTCTCTCTCTCTCGTGTCTGAGGGAAACTCCTAATAACAATAATGTCCTGAAAAGCCTTGATATTTTCTTTATTCTCTCTCTCTTCCTCTTTTTATTCGTGTTCTCTCTTCCTATCATTCTCTTTTTATTCTATCTCCCATCTTTTTCAATCTATCCCCTCTACTATCCTCCCTTTTCTTTTGTCCATAATTATTCTGCAATATGATTTTTTTTCATTTTCCTTCTTCTCATTATTGGTTTGGTTACTTATTAATCTCTTCCTCTTTCTTCAGTCTAATCCTCCTCTTCCTCTTCCATTTCTCCTATTCATTTTTCTATCTTCTTCTTCCTTCTGCTCTTTCTCGTGTTTTCCATCAATGTTCCTCCTTCATCTCCTATTTCTCGTTTCTGCTTCCTCCCCTTCATCCGCCAAACCTTCTTTTCTTCCTCCTCTTCTTCTTCCTCCCCCTCCCCTTCTTCTACCTTGTCCTCCTCATCTCCTCTAACTAACATTCCTCCTCCTCCTCCCCATCACCCAATCCTCTCTTTTTCCTCCTCCTCCTCTGCATCACTACTACCCGGTTCACTCCTGTTAGGCGTTGAGGAAGGCCAGGGATTATCATAGCTCGACAAAAGTCTGCTTAAAAAAAGTTGCCTTATTACCAGAAGACTAGTAAAGAAACTCTGCTGGTGATCTCCCACTAACAAGGCAGAATTATGTCATGGCCCTTTTGTTCCTGAAGCTCATCCACTATGCCTTGTTATAGTTGAGGCATTTCCAATATGTCTTCTTGCGGTGTTTTAGCTGTGATGTGCTGTGCTTTCATTTCTTAGAGTAGGTGGTTCTTTTCTTCAGTCAGGTAAAATGTGTGTCTTTCCCAATATGCCCTTTGTTATTGTTGTGGTGTTTACAGTATGTCTTTTTGAGTCATTTCCAATATGTTTTAATGTGTTTTAAGCTGTTTTATGTTGTTCTTTCATGTTTTAGAGTACGTGGCTCTTAATTTTAATGAGGTAATATGCGTGTTCCGATATGCCCTTGTTATTATTTGAAGTATTTACGATATATCTTTCGTTTTTTTTTCTTTTTATTACACATCCACTATGTGTTGTAGAATAATAACACATAGTGGATGTTTTCTTGTAGTATGTGCGTCTGATAATTTTTTCTTGTGTCTTCCAATATGTCAATAGACCTTAATACATCAGTTTTATAGACACACATTTGAGAAACAATCTTAGATAAGGATTACATATAAGTTATCATTTATTATTATTTAACCTGTAAATAGTAACTAAAGTATTCAACTAAATATTACAATGTCGATTTATTTCAGAATTATTAAACATTTTGGAATTATTTAAAAATTTTCATCCACATCACAATAAGAAATTACACTAATTATTAACCCGTAAATAATCGATATAACAAATAATAAAAGACTAGTAACAAGTTTCTACGTAACTTTTTAATATTTCCAGCGTTTGTGTCATTTGATAAAACTCATTGGAAATCACAAATCGCTTGAAATTCGTTTCCGTCCGAAATCTTACTTGGAAATTAAAAGCAATATCCGATTGATGTCCTTCAAAGGGAATATGAAAAGGATAGGATATATCTAGCTTAAAAGATTATAGTATATACAGACACATACACAGGGATATATACATGCATATATATACATACATAAGCACACATACACATTAACACACAAACACACACACATACACTCTCAAACACACACACCCACACACCCTCACACCATCCACACACGCGAATACATTCTTGTTACATTTCCATCATTTCACTTTGAGACAATAACAACAAAACTTGACCCAAAAAGAATAAAGAAATAAATACAACGTAAAAATCGTCCAACACCAAAATTTGTGAGGAAAATTTTGCACGAGCGGTTGTTTGGTTTAAGGCTTATATAAAACCTGCTTGATGAAACAGCTCAAAATATTTCACGTTCCGGAGCACCAGGTCAAACTAGTCACATATTTTAAAGGCAATTTCATCCACCACAAAAAAAAAGAAAAAAGGATAATTGTTTTTTTTTTTAATTTCTTCCCCATGAGATTGACAAGTGTTATAATGAATCATTAACTGGAGTGTAGTAATTAAAACACCGTGAAATAATCATTACTGTCAGATAATATAATAGAAAAAATGGTAACGAGGGTTTTAAAATTTTTGTTCCTCTGTTATCTAAGTTAAAATTTACATCTGTGTTAAGATATAATTTATAACGAAGGAGTTTAAAAAAATATATTGCGTTAATCAGTATAATCCCTAAGAGCGGAAATTCCAATCCCTAGCGTAGAAATCTGGAGCATTTTAATTCCGCACCAAAGCTTTTGAAATATACGAAAAAAGTGACTAGAATTTGTGAGGTACAATGTGTATGTGTGTGTGTGTGTGTGTGTGTGTGTGTGTGTGTGTGCGTGTGTGTCTGGGGGGGGAGGGGAAGAGAGAATTAAATCATACCAAGTCTCTCGTCTATAATACATTACTGTAAACCCTAATTCAGCTTACATACCTGTCTAAAGTAATTAAGCACAGGTACCAAGCCCAGAATTATTTATCAGAGGTACTGTATAATATATAACTCTCCATCACACCGACACTCTCCCGCACTCTACACTCTCCCGCACTCTACACTCTCCCGCACTCTACACTCTCCCGCACTCTACACTCTCCCGCACCCATAATAAAAATAATATAAATGATAACGAAAATAGATTAATAAATATATAACTCAAATAATTAAATAAACAAATATAGAAAAAACTAGTAATTTTTTATCTCAATCACCAGGAGTTATTTATTGTCTCGTTATTGCAACACGGATGATGGGACTGTAAATAATCAGGGAAAAATTACATAAAAACATTAACAAATAAAAGAAAATTATAATATGAAATGGAAAAAATTAATAAACTTAGAAAAAAAATCATCTTTAATATTCTACATTATGAATCACTATTTCTCATCAGTAATTTGTATTTGATAAAGGTGATTTTAATTATTATATACAACATATAAAAGCTCAGGTAACTACACGAGGTTATGAGAAAAGTTGTTGTGATATTGTAATTAGCGCAATGTTCACCCAACCCACCTTGTTGCCATGGCAGCTGATTTGGCCCTCGTAACGCGACCCCTGATTGGACAGTATTTTACGCCCCTTGTCACTGCTCTCGTGATTGGCTGATATCAACATGCCAGAGTCTGCTACCTCAAAAATATGGGTTATTTTTATATTTATTATGAAGTAAAAGGTGTTGCAAGACTTGATACATTATATATATATATATATATATATATATATATATATATATATATATATATATATATATATATATATATATATATATATATATATATATATATATATATATATATCGATCTATCTATCTATCGATCTATCTATATATTACCTAGCAAAATATATGCAGGCATATATACTGTATATGTAAACATCCATACATTTAAAAACAGTCTAACACACACCCACACACACATCCCCCACCCACACACACATCCCCCACCCACACACACATCCCCCACCCACACACACATCCACCCACACACACATCCCCCAACACATCCCCCACCCACACACACATCCCCCACCCACACACACATCCCTCCCCAACACACACATCTCCCCACACACACACCATATGTTTATAAACCTCAGTCAGATGAAGACAGATGACAATAATGGACCAAAATGATACACATGGCAATATGAGTGTCACCCCAAAGGTGATGTGACGCCTCACCTCTTGCAACATATCGTACACTATCATGCAACTCTCCTCCCTGCCTCTCCTCCCTGCCATAATGTCGGTGTTGGCCATCCCTCTTCCCCTCCTCTCATCACCAGTGCTGTAGCCTCCCTCACTATCATCACCTTCTTCATCTTGTCACTGTAACAGGATTAAGTCATTTGTTTACCTGCTCCAGCAACGGATCAGCCTCCCCCTCTCCCCTCTCCTCACCTCTCCTCTCCTCTCCCCTCTCCACCCATAACTCTCCCCTCCCCTCCCCCTCTAATCTTGCCTATAGTTATTACAACGTGTCGGTGCGTTATTACAGCTCAGTGGTAATAGTTAAAGGAAGGACGGGACGGGACGGGACGGGACGGGACGGGACGGGACGGGACGGGACGGGACGGGACGGGACGGGACGGGACGGGACGGGACGGGACGGAACGGGACGGAGGACTGACAGGATATTTTTTCCATGGCTGTCCATTACTAAACAACAACAAATATAAGACACTATTTTACAGGACAATTACAAGTATAACAAGGTACCTATAGTGTGTTCTATAACCAGTAAACCTTTCTTTTCACAAATATCTCACCCCCCCCCCTAATAAAAAACAACACTCGTACACCGCTTCTGAACCTTTAAGACAATCCCATTAAAAACAGATAGTTACAGTCTACACATGTCATACTTTGTTTATTTTCCCCGTAATATAAATCCTCTCTTGACTGCTTCAAACCTGTTAAGTGTTTATTTAATCCTCTGGAAAGATGCTTGGTGTATGTAGGCAAAAGATTACCGAGTGTCTGGTTTGACCTCTACGAAAAGGTCTGTGCGTTGGGATCCTCGTGAAAGAGCTTATGTGACTTTGGATTCTTGGAAGTCAATGTTTGTGTTCGAATTCCAGCGGGAGAATTAGTGTACGTCTTTGCTGGTGGATTTGCTGAGGTGTGTTCACTCTTTCAGGAAACATTAAACTAAATCCTGTAACAGAGAGTCCAATTTTTACTTTTCTGAATTTTCAGAAAAGTATTATATGATTATCCTTGGGAGTGAATTTCTATATTTTTCTACTTTCTAGAAAAAATGGAGAGAAATTCATTGACTTTCAGGAGGAGTTTTTACATATTCACTCATTGGAAAGACTTCATTTACGTGTAACTTCCTGGAAAAGTCATTTTTGTGGGGGTTAACTGCATGCCTCCAGGTCGGTGTGTGTGTGTGTGTGCGCGTGTGTTCTCTGGAAATGATGGTGTGTACCGGGACTCGTGATAAAGATAGTTTATGTCTCTGGCCTCCTATTAAAAAGAGTTTGCGTCTGGCCTTCCAGAAAATGGTGATGTATGTTTGACCGCCTAAAAATTGGTGTGTGTGTGTGCGTGAACGTGTTATATAGAGGTCTCATTATACAGTATAATGAATCACTGAATTATAGGACGTAAAGTTATATGGTTCTGACTTTAATCAATAATAAATACTTTCCCTCAAAACTAAGAATAATAATAAAATTTCTATGCCTGTCTCCTACTTCAAACTACCACTCGCTTTATCACTCAAACTCAAATAAAAAAAAACAAGCTTCCAAACTCAGCGCTTAAGGGTTCTGTCTGTCTAATATTTGCAAGGCAGTCATGGTTGGGTGAAATTCTGGTACGCTTAAAATCTGTCTCTCTGTGTGTGTGAACGAGTCTATTTTATCAAAGGATTTACGTATTGGGTTGATGAATAGGCCAGGGTGAGCTTCATCCCCCTTTCCTGGCCTTTTACAGATAACAGCCACGTCTCTACTTCTTGATATCCTTTGGGCTTTCCGACCTGATAAACCTCGGTAAATAAAGTAAAAGCAAAAGCACCAATACCAAACGAATGATTTGTTTTGTTTTGTTTCTCCCTTCAGGTGTATTTGTCATGTCGTCACTATTTTGTTTTTGTTTCACAGTTTGTTTAGAGAAGGATAGGTATTTGTTTTATTCTATTTTTATATTGTTTGGGTGTTTCTTTTACGTTTTTTTTATGCTTGTTAGTTTAGTGATCTTTTTATTCTTTCTCTTTCTCGCTTTTCCTCTTTCATTTCATTGGGTTTTTTATCTCAATCTTCCAGCCAGAGAGAATTTGCCCTCCGTTGTGTTCTCTCTATCTCTGTTTCCTTGTCTTTCTGTGTATCTCTCTCTCTGTCTCCATGTATCTCTGTCTCTCTCTCTCTATCTCCACCTTCATACACACACAACAACCACACCACATAATAATAATAATAATAAACAACGTAAATCGGAATTCCACCAGACTCTACCACCATTCCTATCTACACGATCCTACTTTGACCACCTGTGCCCCCAGATGGTTCCGACAACACACCAGCTGATAGTGGCTCCATAACCCATAAAAATACTCCCAGCTGGTACCTTAGTGAACCAACTGTGACCGTAATTAACCTGTTCTCTAATGTAATACACACCTGGGGGGGGGGAACTGACTATTGTCGTAATTTTTTCTTAGGTTGCATAATTGTTGTTGTATATTTCAGGTGATAGCATTTGTTTATTCTATTAATTTTTAGGTTAATAAACTCGGATTGTTTTTTGTGGGTGTTTTTTTTTGGGGGGGGTGGGTTCGTGGGAATGTTTATTAGAGCTGTAAGAGATGGTATTTGGGAGGGCGTGAAGGCGAGAGTTTTCCTACTGCTGCTGTCTGCTCTCATTGTCTGGTTAGTTTCATTTATTGTTTCTGGAGGTACAATGTTCTTAAATAAATCCTACACCAGGAGTCATGTACCAGCGACCACTACAACTTATAAGACGTGTAGGAGGAACCAAAAAAGAACTGAACAATTTATGACAGTTCCTCCTTTCTCGTTCTTTTCCAACATGTCTCCGAAGGCACAAGAGGACCCCCATTTTCTGTCATAAATTTTGGTTACAAATGGACAGTAAAAGACTGACTGTACATCATCCAGAAATCATTGAGACAGAATCGTGTTGGCAAAACTTACATGATATATCCCCTGTAAGCTTTAACCATTTATATCAAGTGGAGTGAAAAATCGCAGGAAATTGGAAAGAGGATGATTTTTACGATTTAGTGATAACAGAGCCTCACTCCCAACCCACCGCCCCCTTGACTTAACCATGACCAGAGGATTAGAAAATACATATAAGTAATGAACCTTGATCCTCAATCTGTCGGGTGCAGTATTTAGCTGAAGAGGAAACAGGAAATAGATGATTTATATCAATACCTCAATATCAATTTGTTAACATCGATGACTGTGTGGTTTATTTCCTGGGAACTGACAGGATAATTCGTGTATATCTGAGTCATAAATTCCAAGCGGGATATAGAGATAGAAAAATTTAATACTTTCACTACCTATTTATTGATCTGTATGTCAATTTACTCCTGTAAATATGTAATTAATTATATATAAACCCAAGCTTTTATGCTAGTGTTATATAAGATGCAATATCATATAAAACGTGGTATCATATAGGCCACAGCAAACTTTACCCGCTATCTTCCAGAAACTCGGTAAACACTTGGGGTGATATTTTCATGGCAAGATAACCAATGGTGACACACGACTGAACATCCATTTCTTCACAGTAAGCAACATAGTTAGCCTCCATGAACACTACTCTAAACTTTCTCCATATCTCGTCCACGCCAGAAAACGACCAGCGTTATCAGGATTTAGGGGAAGTTGGCAAGTTCAAAACGACCAATACGATCTCACCGTTCTAAACTTTCTTTCTTCTTCTCTCTCCTTCCCTCCCTCGCTTCTACCAGCCAGCCAACCAACCAGTCAGCCAGCCAGCCGCCACCAGCCAGCCGCTCTTGGATCTGCATTGAACACTTCTGAACACCGGTCACGTAATGCATTTTGTTCACGTATCAGTTTTACGAGGGGAAACTCAAAGGAAGTGAGATATTTCATGTGTTTGTGCCGAGGTGTGCCAGGACCCGTGTAATGTACAGGCGCTTGGGGAATGCTCCTAGCTCTCTCTCTCTCTCTCTCTCTTTGACTCTCTACCTCAGTTTCTCACTTACTCACTTCTCATACATTTCTTTGCTCTATTGTATCTCTATCTCTCTCTCGTTCACTTTCTCTCTTACTTCTCTCTCTTACTGGGTCAGTGTTTCTCTTACTCACTTCTCTTTCCCTTCCTTTTCAAAAAGAAAAGAGGAACGCAATAAAAAATATACGGAGAGAACATAAGAGACAAAGAGAAAGAGAATGTGAGAATAATGAGATACAAGGAGAAATAAAGAAAGAACGATAACTAAAGAGAAAGAGAGAGAGAGAGAGAGATAACGAAGGGGTAAGAGAAAAAAAGAGAGAATGAAAGAGAAAAAGAGAACAAGAGAAAAGACAGAGAGAAAGAAAGTTCCTCTAAGACCTGATAAACTTTCTTGATATACACATTCTTTCTCACCAACGCAAATTTAGATTCACAAGATGTCGTCGCTCCGTTGCCCATCTCTTCCCCCGATTCCCTCCAGCATATGCCACCACCCTGCCTCACACACCAACCAGCCTTATACAACGTCTTAGTAAAGGAAGGTCTTGATCGAGTCTTAACCATCAAACATATACCTGGTTGGCTAGACATTCAACATTTTCCTAAGTTAAACATCTAAATAATCCATTAAGTTTATATTTAGCTCTTCTGGTTTGGTAAACATCTCATAACAGGACGCTAAACACACACACAAGACCTGTCGTACACCAAGAAAATCCTCACACACGATGCTGGAAGATAAGTCACGTTGGGATATAACTTCATATATCACAGCTAGTTTAACACAAGGCAACACCAGGTTATCTCACAGTATATATTCCTGAACTAGAAGAGCTTTTTACAGATGGTTTTCTACACCTATACGACTTGCATTCGCTCTATTTCATCCTCATCTGCGTCTTTTCATCACAGTCGTTCATCATTCTCTCAGTGGCAGCTGGGATGGTGCCGCCTCAGGAATTATGTTAAATAAGTCACGTTCAGTTTGTGTGATGAAGTTATCTGCTCAAAGCTAACTCCACCCGCATACCTTTGTCGTATAATAGTTGTGATGCGATAATAATAATAATAATAATAATAATACTAATAATAATAATAATAATAATAATAATAATAATAATAATAATAATAATAATAATAATAATAATAAATACTTTACACCTTTGCAAGAATAAAATTTAAGCTAAAGGTTGAGAATATGAAGCAGCAAAGAAAGACAAAGAAAGAAAGATAGAAAGAGAATGAACACCTAAAGAACTTTGGCCAAGAAACAGTAGAAGACGCTGCCACGCTAATAATCACAAGGCCCCGCTGCCAGGCTTGTCAGAGGTAATCTTACAAACAATTTACTTGGTCTTCCTGCAAGAGCCGTAATCATCCTTTGGTAATGTCTTCCATAACTGCTCTCCAATATCCGGTCACGACCCTCGTTTGCACCCCGGCAGGTAGTTATCCGTTATTTTGCGACTCAAACGACCTTGTTGCCCCCCAAAAAAATAAAAATAAAAATGGCCAGAGCTCAGGGGGAAGCACCTTTAAAAAGTGCCTTCCGCTATGCTTGTAAGTGCAAGTGTAAAGTGGGAATTTCGTTGTAAGTCCATTTAAGTATAGAATTTGTAAGTAAGAATGACTTTACCTCGGTTTTTTGTTCGTGAGTCTGTTTTGCATATTATGATTATACTCAAGAAGGCCTGCAGTGTGTGTGTATGTGTATGTGTGTGAGTGTGTATAATTGTATAAAGGGACACAGACGTACACTCACAAAGGGAATGTAAAAAGCAGCAGTAAGTGAAACGTGGTGGGAGATGTCCGTAGACTTTCTCATTGCAGCTCTTGGCTTTACTATAGTGTATAGTATTTTAGCAAGACTTGTCCTTAACAGACATAATAGCTAAGCATCTATCCTTTAACGGAGAGAATAGCTAGGCATCTATCCTTTAACGAAGAGAATAGCTAGGCATCTATCCCTTAACGGAGAAAATAGCTAAACATCTACCCTTTCTAAAGAACTATACTGAACCAAAAATAATTAATAATTCAACTATATATGATACTGTGGTAGAAATCACTTCCCTGATTATTAGAAACATAAATAAACAATAACGACATAAAAGAATAAAAAGAAGAAAAAAAATCACCCCAAGAAACAAGATAAAAATCTGTCTCGTAAATACAATAAGACTAGAGAGAGAGAGAGAGAGAGAGAGAGAACTAATCATTATTTTTTTCATAGTCGAAGGGGAACTGTGCTTACCTAAGTTGAAAGATAATAGACTAAGTATTTATGGTGAGAGAATAATGGAGGAAAGTATAATACGGGAGCTTTGAGTAAGGCAGGTGGAAGTAAGAAATGAGGCTACTAATGAGCTTACGAGTTCCATAAGAGGCTGGTGGGGGTATTATCTTAATGTTCCTCCTTTGTGAGCTACGGGTTATGATTTCATTCCAGGGAAGGTAAAAAGAATTCAAGTGTGTGTGTGTGTGTGTGTGTGTGATCAGCTGTAGGAAGGATGGTAGTATGTAGAGGAAATTTCTGGGGATACACACACACACACACACACACACACACACACACACACACTAATACATACAAACATATATATGCACATCCACATATACGTACATACACAAACTCACACACTTAAACTAAAACACACAACACACACAAGGCTTGTAAAGAGAAGGAGTAAGTGAAACGTGGTGGGTGATGCCCGTAGACTTTCTCACAGCCTCTATTAATTCTGCTATTATAATATATTAGCCCCGTGTGACATACAGATGGGACTTGCGATCAATGGGTTAATGAACATAAAAACTCGGAGAAAATTAAGGAAAAGGTATACAAAAATATAGCAAATTTGTACAAAAAAGCGGCGATAAAACACAAAAAACGATAAATAAAATAAATATCCAATAAAAAGCATAACAATAAACAGAAAAAAAACAGAAAAAACATGAAGATCAACAAAAATATAAATCAAAGGAATAAAACACAACAAAATTAATAATTGAAGGAAATAGAGATGAAACACACTGACAGAGTAGGTCGAGACTGAGACAAGAGGCAGAACGAAAATGGCGGCAGCTCGACGTAACCCCTGTGATGTTAGTAAATAGTGGAGGAACATCACGGTGATTTATCGAATGCTGAAGGAGTGACAGACGCAGCAATATCCCCTGTGGAATATGGAGGGGTAGGTGGGGGGTGGGAGGAGGAGTGAGAGGAGGAGGAGAGTAAAATGAGGAGAAGGAGAGGATAAAAGAAGAATGAGAATGGGTTTTGTGAGAGTGAGATTGCAAAAAGAGAGAGAAGAAACTTTGAAGAACGATATACCAGGACAAGATATGACTACATTCATCCAGTAAATGAAGTGAGAGGAGAAATGGTGGAAGAAGGAGATGAAAATGTGATAAAGAGAGTGCATGGAAGAGAATAGCGTATGTCAGCGAGATGGAATGGGGGGAGGGGAAGTCTTGATGACGAGGGTAATACTCAATGCATGGATGACATGTTATTTGGAGTCCTCGTAGGAGAAAAAAAACACCTGATGATTATGAAGCAGTATTCCAGGCTTCAGTGTACACTTTCATCAAGAGGGGGTGAGGATACCGTAGGATAAATGAACGTCCTAGAGGGGTTAGGATGATAGGGTTAAGGATATTACGATGACAAGGATATGTGAGGCAAGAAAGAAAAAAAACATGATTTATGAAATGATGGTAAGGTGTGTGAGACCTCTTTCTCGAGAGGATATTTTTTTCCTTATATTTTGGAAAAGGAGACAGGAAAAAGCTTGATAAAAGAAATGATAAAGAAACAAGAGTAGGGTTTTCCATCTTGTTCTATAAAATTCAAAAGGAAAAAAAATCTTCATCTTTTTTATGGATAACGAAGAAAACAAATCATTCATAATATAAGGAAGAAACTTTTTAAACATCTGTATATCAAAAGTAATTAATCGCTTTATAATTTTGTTCATAGCTAAATCATTCCTATAAAATAAAATAAAATATAATCTTTGTTCTTATTCAGCGAACGAACATTATCAACAATATTCACACAAAAACTAGATAGCTTGGCAGACTTTAACACACACACACACACACACACACACACACACACACACACACACACACACACACACGTACGTACGTTTGTTAAGAAAATTCCTTATTAAATTGTTAACCTGAAGGGAATAAAGTTATTGTTGTCGGTCCTTAAAGATGTTGGCTAATTTTACCAGATGAAGAGGGTTTAATCATCTCTCTCTCTCTCTCTCTCTCTCTCTCTCCTATCCAATTTCCCTTAGCTAATGTGTCACCTTCACATGACTATCACCATCATTTCAATGACTCATCGATGCATCCATTCATCACAAGACTCACCCCTTCCTGCCTCCAGCCCCATCTGCCTGCCTCCAGAATCAGACCAAACCAAGCTCGTCCAGCCATCGGCAAGTTCAACGTCTGCTCATCTTACAATTGACATCCCATTACAAACTCTCATAAGTCATTGCTGAGAAAGGGGATGTTCGCTTACCCTCCTGCGTGGTCTCTTCTACAGCCACGTCAGGTAGGAAGTAGGTGTTCTTTCTCTACAGGGTAAATGGTTGGTCACATGTTGTGTTGATAATAATTGTCATGTCTGGATTTTCGATTAAATAATGAAATCAAGGAACATACAGTAAATGCGTCTTTAACGACCTCGACCTATGGAGGGCCTGACGACCCCGAGATAACGAACCCAACCACAAGATTCTGATCCTATATGAGTTGTGGGTCCTTTTGGTACACTCCCCAGTCTTCCTTCCCTCCCCCATCTTCCTTCCTCCTTCCCCCCACCTTCTTATCTTCCCTCCCCTAACCTCCACCTCCACTCCCCTGGCCTCCCCTAGCCTCCTCCCTACCCCTAGCCTCCTCCCTCCCCTACCTAGCCTCCTCCCCTCCCTACCTAGCCTCCCCTCCCCATCCTCTTCTCCGTGATAAAATAATAATATGAAGATGAAGAAAAAACTAACAAAAAAAGACAATAAAAAAAACCTGAACAACAACATCAACAAACAACACCAAAGAGAAGATGAAAAAAATGATCAAGAAGACAGATAATTAATAAAGGAGAAATAAGAAGAAAACAAACGCTCCTTGCCCTCACAATGATTACAAGTAGACGCCGTGTTTGTCTTCAGTTAGTGGAGTGGGTTTCTATCCTCTAATGAAATGAGAACTGGAATTAGCTCCATTGGAAAACGATGGTGGCCTTGTAAACTAACTCACGGCTCCTCGTAATGCGGGAGCTATGATAAAAGTAGCTTTGTTATTATACCCTACGGACTCGATATAAATATGAATCAGGCGTAGCGGCCACCACCAGGAGGCTGAATAGCGGGAGAGCGGCGGTGCAGAAAGCTGATATAACCCTCGGATTCCTTGACTCCCTCTCCTGAAGGGGTGAAGGAGGGAAGGAGGAGCCTGAAGGGGTGAAGTAGATAAAGGGCAGGGAGGAGGACGTGAAGGAGGTAAGGGCGGGGAGAAGGACCTGAAGGGGATGAAGACTTAAGGGTGGTGTTACTGAAAGAGATCTAGAAAATTTATCAATGCAAACATCACGTAAAAAAAAATAATCTAAACTAAACAGGTAGAGTAATATCCCGCCGTGGTCCAGGTATGAAAGAGACAGGTAATGACTGCTTGATATACGCCTAAAACCCAATAATGAAGGTAAGAAAGAAAACATTATTAGAAAACTCCCATAGTAATATCCCCACCTAAACTAACCTAACCTAACTACCTACTTTACCTTCAAACACGAGAACAGATCAAGTAACTGACATGTTCCTGAGAGTAATTTGCATGTTATTTTATCTACCAATTACAATTAGAGAAGCCAAGTAGGTTCGTGTTTATGTTTCTAGGTGACTTGTTTGGGGAGGAAATTTTTATCATAGTAACAACTTTAGAGTAACGAGTCAAAGGATGGGTCTAGAATTGAAGGAATTTGTTCGTGTTACTGTATAAAACCTAAGGTTCGCCTGTCTCTAGTAACTACACCGAAAGAAAATCTCTAACTAGACGGAAGACAAGTTAAGATAGCTCACATTTTCATCAGTTAGTGTAGATAAAGGTTAAGCCTTCAGAGAAACATGGTAGATTAAGGATATTATCTAACGTGTAGTTCATGACATGTGTACCAACTTAACGAGTCGCCAGGAGTAACGTTCAAAGGTCACAGATCGGCTTTCATTTCCTTCCTACTGGCCGGGTGAACTCTGATGGGCCGGGTGAACTCTGATGGGCCGGGTGAACTCTGATGGGCCGGGTGAACTCTACTTGGCCGGGTGAACTCTACTTGGCCGGGTGAACTTTGTTGACCGAGTGAACTCTGCTCACAATTCTGTTTTTGTGACACACACACAGAGAGGAGAAAAATAAGGTTTTCCTAGCATGAAGTAATCCAGCTGAGTGGAAAGAACTGGCTTGTCACAGAGAGAGAGGGGGGTGGAGAGAGAGAGAGGCAGCAATAAAAATCCCCTAACAGCAGTAGGATCAGAGTAAAAGCTAAAAGCAGCTAATTACCTGAACAAAGTATTGGTGACTTTCAACAGGTGACGATAAGCCAAGGTATTTACTGGTACCTGCTGCCACGCCTCGATAGGATCAGAACGACGTGTTAGAATTATGTACTGTGCCAGGGCTTAGTGAAAGTGACAGCCGCAGTAGAAAGTGACATTTGCAAGAGAAAGTGACAGCTGCAACAGAAAATAACTTTTATAACACTCAACAGAAAGCAATTCTTGCAACAGAAAGTGACCCTCACAACAGAGACGAGGGGATATAGATTTCCCCAAGGCATGAGAAACATGATAGCCGTGATAGGTAATGCATATCAAATACCTTCAACAGGACTGTATCAGGATATATTGTAAAAAAAAAGTACAAGTGACAGTGTTAAATATAGACCAGCTTGGTAGGGGAGAGAGTAGCTTTAGGCATGATTGCATTCAAGTTGAAATACGGTGTTGTAGCCTCGGCAGGATATTGTAGAACACGTACAGTCCCCTTCACTAGTGCGTTTACAGGGGCTCGTCAGGTTTGGTGCAGTGTGGCAGAGCTGTGTTTGTTTACATTCGACGGAAGGAAACTCGCAATAGTAAACATAATACGGAATCAAAGTAAAACAATATTGAAACAAATATCTCAATGTAATGATTTGTGGGAAAATTTATATGACGACCCCCTGTAAACGCAGTAGTGAAAGGGACTTTACCTTCCATAGCATCAGGATATAGACGAGAGTGTATCACGTCAACAATATATAATGGAGCTTATACTTTACACAGCTCCAGGTTAGATAAAAAGACTAGAATCTATTAAAATGTGAATTATGTATATCCTCCACAGCACCAGGATAATAACAGGATAGACGTAGAACTATCCACTGATGTATAACCATGATAGAACCCTTTCCCCACAGCACCATAACAGGATAGACATATAACCAGGTTAGAATCCCTCCTCTACAGCACCACGATAACAGCCTTGCAGCCTGGCTATCTCCACCAGCTCTAGTCGTACAGCCATTGTGTGCAGCAATAACACCCTCAGCGACACCACATTAGCGCCAACACCAGCAGCTCGGCGTGTAGAACAAGGATGGTTATCAGTAGTAGCGGTGAGCGAGGAGACGATTAAACATTGGCACACTTAGAACTAGAAATACAAGTGCCAGTTCCTATGACAACATCACCGTAGTGCCAGTTGTCAGCAGTGGAGGAAGTAATGTCAGCAGAGAGGAGAGTCAGCAACTGCGACGTCAGCAACAAGTAACACAAGCAAATGTATAGTAATAATCATTAATATTATTCTCAGCATCAATACCAGAGTCGTTTTAGTATTACAGCATCAACACTTGAGAACAGCATCAGCATAACCGGAATTATCAAGATCAATTATATCACCTTCAAAAACCAACATCAACAACGCGAATAATAACAAACAGTTACAAGAATATCAACAGTATTAATAGCATCAACTGAAGCAGCATCAACAACACCTTATACAGCATCAACTCAAGCAGCATCAACAGCAACATCAGAGGAAGGTTTGGAAAGTGACCAGGGGGACTCAGAGCTCTAGCTTGGGGTAATAAAGGTGAGATGAGTGAGGTCTGATTTACACCCCTGAGATATAGTGGTTACTGCCAGCCTTAGAGGGAGTGAGGGGGGCAGGGCAGGCGGGAGCGGGGCAGGGCAGGGGGCAGGGGGTGGGGGAGGTAGTAAATGTAGAGGGAGGGTAATACTGCTGGTGGGAGGGAGGAAGAGAGTGTGTGGGAGGAGAGTAGAAGTGAGGAAAATGGAACAGTCGTGGATATGGGAATGATGATGATGAGAGAGAGAAAGAGAACGAGAAAGAGAGACAGAGATAAATACAAAGAACAACCATATCTGTCTTCCAAGAGAAACCTTAATTGCATCCCTGATTCTGCCCACTCCTTACCTCCTGCCCACTCCTTACCTCCTGCCCACTCCTTACCTCCTGCCCTCCTTACCTCCTGCCCCACTCCTTACCTCCTGCCCACTCCTTACCTCCTGCCCACTCCTTACCTCCTGCCCACTCCTTACCTCCTGCCCACTCCTTACCTCCTTCCCCTCCCAACATTTTCCTCCTCCTTCACTACTCCCCAAACTCAAAATATTCTGTAAGAAAGTTGGGTCAGAGTTGCCTTGGGGAGGAGAAGAAGGAGAAGGAAGACAAGGAAGAGGAGAATAAAGAGAAGAAGAAGAGGGAGGAGGAAGTGGAGAAGGACGACAATGAGGAGGACAATGAGGAGGACAAGGAGGAGGACAAGGAGGAAGACAAGATAAGCAATACAAGGAGTTCTTATCTCTGAGAAACACCTCCTTGAAGCCCCCTGGACCCGCTATTCCAGTGTTTTTCCCTTCTATTGATTGGGCAGCAGGTCCTGTGGGTGTACCGCCGCCCTGGTAACTGAGGTCTCTGCTCGTGAACTCTGCTATTTATCATCTCAAGTTGACAGCAGCGATGGGTAGCCAATAAGCCGATTGTTTCATAGAGTTATTTTTAGTAAGTTAAGTTAGCCAATAATGATGGTTTTATAAAGTTATTTTTAACAAGGTAAGTTAGCCAGTAATGGTGATTTTATTTAGTATTTGAAATTGACAATGAATAAAATTCGGTTAATATTTATTATTTATGATTTGAAATTCCTTTTTGACTGCCTCTAATCTCTTGTGTTTTATAATGGCACAGTTTCAGGTTACAACTAGAACTATTTGTGAATGATAATATAATCTGTTTGTAGGGAGATGAAATTTGAATCCAACTATCAATTATTTTTAATGTACAGTAAGTCATTGTTGATATACTCGTAAGTTATATTAAGAATATGACCTAATTTTTTACGAAACTAATTTAAATATATTTTATCGTGGATTTTCTTGTATAATTTTGTATGAAAATGCCAAGGAATTTAATCTTTATCAATTAAACATTTAAGATTTGTAATTTTAATATTGCTAAAATACATGAAAAAATTCCTTAAAAAAATCATTCAACTAAATTCCAATAAAAGGTTTACGATATTTTTTTATAATACAAACAAAAGGACGTAAAAATGTTGGGCTGAATTCCACAAAACTCACACACCAGTTTTGTTGGAAGTTGTCGCCACCTCCTCCAACAAAAACAAGGTCAAGTCGTCCCTCCTTCAACAAGAACAAAGTTCACAATTTGAAAAACTCCACTACGAACATTTTTCCACGCACGAAGATTTCAGTCATTCACTGAAAAAGACTAACTTTTACTTCAGACATGTACCCGAGGGTTAACGCTACCCTCCTACACGAGAGAGAGAGAGAGAGAGAGTGTGTGTGTGTGTATGTATGCATGTATAAATGTTTGTGTATATATATGTATACAGTATATATATATATATATGTGTGTGTGTGTGTGTGTGTGTGTGTGTGTGTGTGTGTGTGTGTGTGAGTTTAAGATTAAATTTCAAAGAAAATATTTATTACCCTACGATATATTTGGTCGCCAGATAAATATTATATACTGTGCTTTATGCTTTAATAAGTTTGTAGTTATATTGGGTACGAGAGGATGAACACAGGTGATAAGCCTTACCTGGTACTGAACGGATTAACGCCATTTTCTGTAGTCTTATATAACTTAATCTGGGGTTAAGGGACACAAAATAAATCCCACAGAGGAAATGAATGATATGTGTAACTGGATATTAACTTATTGTGTATTGAGCTTTCAACCCTATCACCACCAGTCACCCACCCTATCACCACCAGTCACCCACCCTATCACCACCAGCCACCCACCCTATCACCACCAGTCACCCACCCTATCACCACCAGCCACCCACCCTATCACCACCAGTCACCCACTTATCACCACCAGTCACCCTCTATCACCACCAGCCACCCACCCTAGCACCACCTGGTCACCCACCCATCACCACCCACCCACACCTACACCACCTGTCACCCACCCTATCACCACCAAGCACCCTCTAACACCACAACCACCACCCTATCACCACCAGATCACCCACCCCTATCTGCCACCAACACCACCCTATCACCACCAGTCACCCACCCTATCACCACCAGCCACCCACCCTATCACCACCAGTCACCCACCCTATCACCACCAGTCACCCACCCTATCACCACCAGTCACCCACCCTATCACCACCAGTCACCCACCCCAGTATGAAACAGACCCACACATACTCTTAGCACCATGGCGTGGGAGGGCAGCTGGCGTCTACTGTACCGAAAGAACTTATGTCTGACGTGTTCCAGCGACTCAGCAAAGCCATCCAGTGGTGGAATGACTGTTGGATAAAGGCGCTCTCGTCCCTCACCTAAAGAACTCGAAGAAGCCATTGAAGTGCGACTCTCTGGTATTTAAGTCAAGAGCTGGTAACCCTCGCTACAGCAAATTGAAACATGAACAAAAAATGAAAATAATTAATGTTAATAGATCTCAGTAGTGGTATAATAAAATGTCTACTCACAGTTCAGGGAAAAATTTTTATTTATAATTTGTCTAAGGTGAAATACATCCTCAACACAGCTCCCCAAAATGTGGAGGCCTTGATATATATTTTACAGTATATAGTATCTTATAAGTATGAGATAAATATTCAAACAAACAGTAGGTCGAGGGTTCGATTCCTTGCTGGTGAGGTAGTTGATTATATGTTCAAAGTCCGCGTGTTATATGGACTAAAAATGAAATATGCATACAGTATATGGTCTACTGAAGATATTTAGTATCTAATACACACACGCATGTCAATCACCCTTCAGCTGGTGCAGTAATTTCAGTAAAATATATTCCACATTCTGTGCAGTAACCGGGGCAGAATCATGCATGCAAATGTCACCTTCCATTGCTGGAATAAAATTTTGCCCGTCGTCGGTAGTGACTGCTGCCTCATTAGGGCCGGCTGGGCTGGGCTGGGCTGGGCTGGGCTGGCTCTCTCAAATATTCCTAAGTTACATTTTTCCTAAAACTGGTGATATGAGAACACATTAAACTGGTTCATGTATGCCTGGAAAAGTTAATAATTTTATCGAAATATTATAACATCGAGACTACACTGAAATTCTGCTTTTAACAACTCCACGTTCTCGTGTCAACTATTGCGAGAGAAAACGTTAACTTACGAATCATAGAGACTCCAGACCGTGGTGGTGTTGTTTCAGCCAGCTCACTTGCCAGCAAATGTCACGTGTCGAGATAAAAAAAGAAGAAAAACGAGGAAAATATAGAAGGTAAAATGCCACCCTTCAGCATGTTCATCAGAGTTGATTCCTTATTGATTTTATCGTAGTGGTGGTGGTGGTGGTGGTGGTTGTGGTGGTGGTAGTGGTGGTGGTGGTGGTGGTAGTGGTGGTGGTAGTGGTAGTGGTGGTGGTGGTGGTTGGTGGTGGTGGTGGTGGTGGTGGTGGTGGTAGTGGTGGTGGTGGTGGGTGGTGGTGTGGTGGTGGTGGTGGTGGTAGTAGTGGTGGTGGTGTGGTGGTGGTGGTGGGTGGTGGTGGTAGTGGTAGTAGTGGTGGTGGTAGTAGTAGTGGTTGTGTACAGTGATACACCTGCCACACCACCGATATTTTTTCACCCTTTTTCTTCTAACTATCTGGATATCTACCAGTCTGTATTTTTTCTCCCTTTCTTTCTCTCTCCCTTATATATCCATCAACTTCTTTCCCTCCATCCTCTCTGTATACCTCCCTTCTTTCTCCATTTCTCTATCTCCTTTTCACTTACATTTCCTTCTTACACTCCCCACCTCATCTCCTCCGCGCCGTCTCTCCCAAATGGCGCGCGCCAGGCTGAAGGTGTGTAACAGCGGCCGCCTCATTGTTCGTTTCACCAACACTCCGCCTCAGCTCTACTTAATGGGAACCGTCGCCTAACCTTGCCAGATAGGCGTGTTAACTAAGGACCTGCAATACGTACACCGTCAGCGATAACCGGGTGTTCCTCGTAGTGTACTGGTGCTGTGAGGTGCTGCGGGGTGCTGTGAGGTGCTGTGGAGTGCTGTGAGGTGCTGTAGGGTGCTGTGAGGTGCTGTGGGGTGCTGTGAAGTGCTGTGGGGTGCTGTGAGGTGCTGTGAAGTGCTGTGGGGTGTTGTGAGGTGCTGTGGGGTGCTGTGAGGCGCGGTGAGTTTGGAGGGAGAAGCTATGACGTGTCAAGATGGTCAGGGTGATACAAATTGGTTTTAATTCAAGTTCTGATTACCACTTTCTGTCTCTTTCTCTCTGTCCTTCCCCTCTACTCTCTCTGTCCTTCTCTTTCTATATTACACCACAAGGGAGAAACAGGTTCTGTCGACAGTGAAGTAAACTGTGATTTCCTTTCTTTTTCCCTTATCGCATTTCCCCCACTGTTCTTCCCTTCAGTTATTTCCTCCTAACATCATGAGGTACAACAGGACAGGCAATCTACTGTAGTGTCCTCTACCGTTTACAAAATTTCATATCTCAAGACTCGATATTTGAGAGCATTGAAACATTACATCGAGGTGTATCTTTACCAGAGAATACAGGATATAACTAACCAAATTAAGAACTTTTAATTGAATATCGAAATTATTTTCATTTATATTTTATATTCTATCTGCGGCTACGAGTAGAATAACGCATCTGCCAAGCCTTCGTCTGTAGAGCCTCCGGAAGATGGAAAGTCAGACGTAACGAAATTAATAACAGCATCAAGATGTAAAGGTCCACTACACGAAGAACCTCAGACTAACAGATACGACAACAAACGTCATGAAAGGTTAGTAAACATTTGGTACGGGATAATATTTTCAATAACTATATAAAAAATTCATGCTGGTCTAAACGTACACTCGGTCAACAAAAGTCCCGTCACCATACTTGTCTCTTCATGAACCCAGAGATTCATAGATCTGTTTCGGGTTCACGGGCCGGTTCGCAGATCTCTGGATCCCTGGGTTCAAGAAGAGGCAAGTGAAGCGAAAGGAGTCTTGTAGGCGAGTGTACTTGAGAGACGCTCATGAAGAAAATTGTAATATAGAGAATAAATAACAAATATCATTATCAACCTAACCTAACCTAACCTTGGAATAAATTAATTTGGTTAGGTTAAATAAACGATATCTTAAATGAAAAAGATCATAGTATATCATATATATTCATTAATTTCCTTTGAGGTAGAGCAATAAAAAAATAGTTATATCTTTTATTTAAACCATCAGTAGTTTTTTATAGCTTAACTAGACGATTAACCTCATTGAACGGGACTTACTTGTGTGTGTGTGTGTGTGTGTGTGTGTGTGTGTGTGTGTGTAAACGAAGAGGGAATACTAGAACCCCCTCCAGTCATTAACATAAAGTTTAAACACTCGCTGTAAAGTTAGTTTTACTCTTTTAAAATCAACGCCCAAAGTAATATTGGAACGAGAGGGAAATAGAATAAAAATAAATAAATAAAAATAGAGGAAAAAAATTAAGAAAATTTCCTCAGGGTGAACGTGATCAAAGCCTCCAGCAATAACCAACTTTTTGTACACAATAAAGAATTTTTTTTTTTAACACGCGGGTCAAGGAGGAGTCAACTCACCCATGCGCTAGGATGCACATTAATCTCGGGGGCAAGATAATATTACACCACCTGAGACACAAGATAGTTTTCCCAATTGATCTTTACGGAGTTTTAATTCTTATGAGCAAGAAGGGAAATTCGAGTATTATTCCCCCAGTGAAAAGGATGAACAGAGGGAGGAGAGAAATTGTGCTTGAAGGGGATTAGTTATGCATGATATAATGTAAAGGGAGGGTCGATGAAGGTGATGATCCATGGAGAGAGAGAGAGAGAGAGGATGGCACTGTGGTGGTGTGGAGGAGGTGGTGGTGTGTGTGTGGTGTTGGTGTGTGTGTGGTGGTGTGGTGTGGTGTGGAGGGAGGTGGTGGTGTGTGTGTGTGTGTGGTGTTGGTGTGTGTGTGTGTTGGTGTGTGTGTGTTGGTGTGTGTGTGTTAGTGTGTGTGTGTGGTGGTGTATGTGGAGGTGGAGGAGGTGGTGGTGTGTGTGTGGTGTTGTTGTGTGTGTGTTGGTGTGGTGGTGTATGGTGGTGTGGAGGAGGGTGGTGGTGTGTGTGTGGTGTTGGTGTGTGTGTGTTGGTGTGTGTGTGTGTGGTGTGTTGGTGTGTGATGGTGGTGTGTGGTGTGGTGTTGGTGTGTGTGTGTTGGTGTGGTGGTGTGTGGTGGTGTGGAGGGTGGTGGTGTGTGTGTGTGGTGTTGGTGTGTGTGTGGTGTTGGTGTGTGTGTGTGTGGTGTTGGTGTGTGTGTGTTGGTGTGTGTGTGTTGGTGTTGGTGTGTGGTGGTGTATGGTGGTGTGGGGAGGTGGTGGTGTGTGTGTGGTGTTGGTGTGTGTGTGGTGTTGGTGTGTGTGTGTTGGTGTGTGGTGGTGTGGAGGTGTGGAGGTGGTGGTGTGTGTGTGGTGTTGGTGTGTGTGTGTGTGGTGTTGGTGTGTGTGTGTGTTGGTGTGTGTGTGTTGGTGTTGGTGTGTGGTGGTGTATGGTGGTGTGGAGGAGGTGGTGGTGTGTGTGTGGTGTTGGTGTGTGTGTGTGGTGTTGGTGTGTGTGTGTTGGTGTGTGGTGGTGTGTGATGGTGGTGTGTGTGTGTGTGGTGTTGGTGTGTGTGTGTTGGTGTGGTGGTGTATGGTGGTGTGGAGGGTGGTGGTGTGTGTGTGGTGTTGGTGTTATTATTGTGGTGGTGGTGTATGGTGCAGTGTGTAATGAAAAAAACACTAAAAATTCATAATAAATAAATAAATAAAAGAAAAAATACATAAATTGCGAAAGAAATACAATAAAAAATAGTAAAAGAATGAAATAAAAGCTTCAATATGGTAATGTATAAGAAAAAAAAATCAGGAGAAGACGCTAAAACTGAAGGAATTATTATAAATAAGACCTACAATGTTATTAGTACCATCTTGTCTTTCTCGTTAATTATTTATTTGTGAGAGAAAATACACAGGTAATGTATTCTGTCATTACCAAGAACTTGATAATTTAATAATGTTAAGAATGATTTAACCGACAAGCGGCTTTTGTTTTTAAGCATCAGAGACTGAGCATCAGAGAGAGTGTGTGTGTGTGTGTGTGTGTGTGTGTGTGTGTGTGTGCGAGTCTGAGCGGCTGTGTGTACGTATGTCCCTGTCTGCGTACATTTAAAATTGCTAGAAGAAATTAGTTTTTTCCTATGCCACAAATGGAGGACACCCAACAGAGATGAAATCCAATCTCATGAGTATTTACTGAGTTTATGTGACCAATAAAACAAAAACAGAGTCTAACATAATTACGCGAGGACAAAATGGTGGTGGTGTTGTCTGTCTCAACACCAAAAAGGATAAGGCTACATAGTTTCTTTTAACCAACGTCGTGTGTATGTTAGGTGCGGATGATCCCTTGTAAGTAGAGTCAATCCTCTTTAATTACTATCAGCAAGGACGTCAAAGCATCTGATCCTAATAATTGGATTCACTAACACAATCACGCATCATCGTTTATAATTATATTAATAGTAGAGATTAATTGACATAGGTAACCTGTTTATGAAGACGAGGATGCCAGGTATAGTCACTTAAAAAACTATCTGTACTTGGGGTGATCGATGAATTTCAGAATGAACACTGTGACTCCTGTTGTCTCGGTAGGGTTGTCAAAATCCTTCGTCCTTTGTGTCATATTTTCTCAACACAATATTGTATAGATAATTTTTTTGAGTGACTGTACATGTTTACGAAAATAGTTTACAAAATCGAAATAAAAAGATATGTAAATAAAAGATCTTAACGTGTAAACTACTCTTTTACCGATAAAATAAAACCCAGGGAATTTATATACTTCCTTCCATCACCTGTCTTTTCACCTAAAAATTACTAAAATAAATCAATACATTCCACAACGACACCTGTAAGTCACCTGCCAGAACCTGAAACTCACCTTAGAGTTTCAGAATTGTAGGATAAACTGTATATTAAGTTCGGTTATTTCAGTGAACGTTTCTCTTGGCTTGATGTATGATAGAAGTGATTGTTGAATGAAGATATGTGGTATTGTTTTCTATATATGGTGATAATATGTTTGGTGATTATGTTTGAATGTGTCTGGTGGTAGTGGTGGTGGTGGTGATGGTGGTGGTGGTGATTAGTGGTGGTGGTGGTGGTGGTGGTGGTGACGATTAGTGGTGGTGGTGGGGATGTTAGTAGTGGTGGTGGCGGTGTTAATAGTGGTGGTGGTGATGTTAGTAGTGGTGGTGGTGCGGTGGTGACGATTAGTGGTGGTGGTGGGGATGTTAGCAGTGGTGGTGACGATTAGTGGTGGTGGTGGTGGTGGTGATTAGTAGTGATGGTGGTGGTGACGATTAGTGGTGGTGGTGGTGATTAGGTGGTGGTGGTGGTGGTGATGGTGGTGGCGGACGATTAGTGGTGGTGGTGGGGATGTTAGTAGTGGTGGTGGCGTTAATAATGGTGGTGGTGATGTTAATAGTGGTGGTGGTGATGTTAGTAGTAGTGGTGGTGGTGGTGGTGATTAGTGGTGGTGGTGGTGGTGGTGGTGGTGACGATTAGTGGTGGTGGTGGGGATGTTAGTAGTGGTGGTGGCGGTGTTAATAGTGGTGGTGGTGATGTTAGTAGTGGTGGTGGTGGTTGTCTTATTAGTGGTGGCGGTGTTAGTAGTAATAGGTGGTGGTTGTATTAGTAGTGGTGATGGCGATGTTAGTAGTGGTGGTGATGATGTTAGTAGTGGTGGTGATGATGTTAATAGTGGTGGTGATATTAATAGTGGTGATGTTCATAGTAAAATAATGTTGAAAATTTATGATATGTTGAGGAAATTATGAAAGCCTTTGTGCATATTATAAAGAATTCCTTAAGTGTAAAAATTATCTCATAATTGAGTAAACAGATTAAGTTAATAAGCAGATGGGTAACCTAATTGATACTAAATACATAAAATGAAAAACAAAAAAATACGACAAAGTAAAAAAAAAATGAATTTTCCATCAAAGAAAAATAAAAATAAAATTATTTCTAATCTTTCTCTCTGTAATACCAGTTTCGATAAGACGATAATGGAAAGATAACAAACAGACGAAGTAAACAAACAAGACTCTGGTACTATCGTGCTCTGATAAGAATAGTACCAGTAGTATGTCCAACACATCACAGAGGAGGAGGTGTAGGAAGAGGAGGAGGAGGAGGAAGAGGAATGGTGTAGCAAGCGGCGTTCACCCCACACACAGCAATATGCCATTACACTCACACACACACGTTCGTTCCCAATCCGCTTCCTGCATTAACTATTGTGACGAGAAGAAATTGAATTACTTTTTTTTCTCTCGTTTGAAAATGTCTATAAAGCCACATTGATGTCTTCTTAGTGTTAGTGGTGTTAATATATTGGTATATTTTATTAAATAGTGTATCCATATTGTTATTGCTTTGAACTGAATTGCCAAAATATTTACATAGATTCACAGTGAACAACAACAGATATTTGAAACGTGTTTTTTTATAAGTTAGAAATATTATGGTGGAAATATTTAGTTCATTATCTAAGGAATTGAATTGTGATGTTTTAACTTCTTTTTAGTTATAACATTTGACTAACATAAGAAATGGTGAATAGTTATGATACAATAGGTGAAAAGTCATATCAGGCTTATTTTACTCACCCACATATACCCGTCCCATCACCCCACACACACCCACACCCATCCACACCCTATGCTAGTGTGCATGGTTCTATCACTCCCCACACACACCCACACCCATCCACACCCTATACAGTATGCCCGTCTTATCACCACAGGGGCTGGACTGACAACAAACATTTCTTGTGATCAGAATTGAATCTTTCACTCGAAGAATCACTTTGTCTCTATGTCCTGGTCGCCTCCACTTAAACTTTTAACAAGAAAACTTATAAAATTATTCCGCTTGAGAGCATTATTGGCTGATCATCACGTCAGAAATGGCTGTAGACATTTCTATTACATGGCAGTGAGGGGTGATAGTAGTGGTAGTTGTGGTAGCGGTCTGAAATGATAGTGGTAGTGTGTTAAGAGTTGGTGTAGTGTGTGTGGTGTTAGTGATGGTGGTAGTGATGGTGTTAGTGGTGGTGATAATGTGTGGTGTTAGTGGTGGTGTTAGTGGTGGTGATAATGGTGGTGATAATGGTGGTGTTAGTGGTGGTGTTAGTGGTGGTGCTAGTGATGGTGTTAGTGGTGGTGATAATGTGTGGTGATAATGGTGGTGATAATGGTGGTGTTAGTGGTGGTGTTAGTGGTGGTGCTAGTGATGGTGATGTTTGTGGTGCTAGTGGTGGTGCTAGTGGTGGCGTTAGTGGTGGCGTGATAATGGTGGTGCTAGTGGTGGTGTTAGTGATGGTGTTAGTGGTGGTGTGAGGTGGTGAGATAATGGCGGTGTTAGTGGTGGTGTTAGTGGTGGTGCTAGTGATGGTGTTAGTGGTGGTGATAATGTGTGGTGATAATGGTGGTGATAATGGTGGTGTTAGTGGTGGTGTTAGTGGTGGTGCTAGTGATGGTGTTAGTGGTGGTGTTAGTGGTGGTGATAATGGTGGTGATAATGGTGATGCTAGTGGTGGTGTTAGTGGTGGTGCTAGTGATGGTGTTAGTGGTGGTGTTAGTGGTGGTGATAATGGTGGTGTTAGTGGTGATGCTAGTGTTAATGGTAATGATAGACTTAAAAATAAAATCACTCGACTCAAAATAAATTCTTGCTGAAAAACTGTCGAGTGCTCATTAACGCTTTTAATGACCAAACATCACATTAATAAACTCCCTCAGTGTTTTTGTCGGACATATTGTTCTTTACTTAATTAAAGAAGAAAAAGAATAGTCACCTTCTTCATTTGTCTTCAGTGAATGGAGGAGGAAAAATATTCACCTGAGATTTGGAATTCTTACACGAAATTATGACTAATATTCGTGAAAAAAAGAGATTTAGTGATCTATTAAATGTTTCAATTTAACATACATGACGTAAATCAAACAAAACGAACACACGAATACAAACACAGACACACAACTAACATACGTGTTACTCTAGTATATAAATTAAGTTGTATGAACAATATTACCCTTAAATAGTTGAGGAATCTTAGGAACTTAAGAGAAGAATAATAACATGTAGACAGACATATATGTTGGGTCTCTGTCTCTCGTGGTCGTCAACAAACTTCCTCTCCATCATCGTCAACAATATATTAACAAAAGTAAGCAATCCTCACCTGTACTTTTCATTAATTTACCTGTGTACATTAAGGTTGTCAAATATATCTGTAAACGAAACTTAATACAAGAATAATAGTTCAATAATAAAGATTAAATTGACTGATAGTAAGATTATACATAATTTAAGATTTGTTTTTATATTTTATGTCTATTATACATTATATAAATATTTGCAACATTGAAAACGATGCAAATATTTAAATTATGCATTTTTTTTTCGAACTAACCTTCAAGTTTATACCCGAGGAACATTTCCTATGTCCATTGACTAATGAAAATCAAACTCCATCCGGATATTACATGTTTCTGTCTATAACGAAATATAAAAATGTTAAGAGCATAATGACACTAAGAACGTACGTGTGTGTGTGTGTGTGTGTGCGTGTGCGTGTGCGTGTGTGTGTGTGTGTGTGTGTGCGTGTATGTTCAGTATACTTCACTGTATAAAACAAATGATCTCATATAGTTCTTTAATTATTTTCATCTTCCCTTCCCCTTCGAACCAGTCCATCTCTCATGTCAGAAAATATTAAGAATGGTTCAAATATTAAAGTTTTCCTATTTACTAAGATGATCAGGATGTGATACAGTGAGAAATGTTCCTTAATTCACCAAGTGACTTACTCCAGAAGTTAAGAATTAAAATGTCTACTTGATATACGATCTCTCTCTCTCTCTCTCTCTCTCTCTCTCTCTCTCTCTCTCTCTCTCTCTCTCTCCAGGTTTGTATTATCGTTGGTATTTATATCATTTATCCTCAAAAGTGGTCGTTTAATATTCGTTTCATGTCAACAACCTTTATAATCTGTACTACGTCGGGAACTTGAGCGAGGCAGAGACCCCACACCTAGCAGCCAGAAATAGAACTATGAATCAAAACAAGTTCATTTACCCTCCTGTGCTTCGTTGGCTTCTTATAGCCTCTTTAGTCACACTCAAATGTTCAAAGACGTTGATTATCACGCACGAAGGCCAAACACAGTCAGTAATGGATCAGGGTTCAAAAGGTTCGTTGACTCGTTGGCCGTGAAGCAGAAGAGTTAAGTGGTCGGAGGGAGACATTGACCCAGCTACTGACAACGATGGACACTTTCTGGGATCATTTTGGCTAATGAATACTTTTGCCTAATGTAGAGTAACATGTAAGGAAGACAGAAAGATTGAAGAAAAAAATGGTTTATTATCATATTTCGTAGCATTGGTTATTTCTATCCATAATTCAGTTTTGACTATAGTAGAGAGAGAGAGAGAGAGAGAGAGAGAGAGAGAGAGAGAGAGAGAGAGAAAATAGGTATCGTTGCTGCTGTCATTAATAGCATGACGCAGTGTTTTATAGGTTCTCATGAGTTGTTTATGTTACCTATGTTTGGATCCATCAGTGAGAGTGGCCACCTACCATCATCCCTCACTGGCCACCTACCACCCTCCCTCACTGGCCACCTACCACCCTCCCTCACTGGCCACCTACCACCATCCCTCACTGGCCACCTACCACCATCCCTCACTATCTATTTCTAGTTTCTCCTATTAAAAAAAAATATATTGACATCGTTTAGTGATCAAGACCGACCCATTCCACATTCTTGTCGTGTGTGTGTGTGGCCATCATTGTTACAAGGGTCACTCCTCTCACCACTCTGGTAACTCCATTGAAGTACAACACAAGGACCTGCACAGTAACCTTTTCCTTACCGACAAAGAGCATTAAAAAAATAAACGTAACAAAAAAACAATGACTTAAGGTCTTCAAAAAACACGAAACAAAACGAAAAACGTAATAAAACTTATCTTGTGACACTATGACAACACCTCCATAAACAAACGTCAATCTGCCATGTCCAGGACGAACATAATCAACCCTGGGAGAAAAAATAAATTTGATTCCCAGGACGAGGGTGAACTTGAGCCTCGTAACACTGCGTCCAGGATGAACATAATCAACCCTGGGAGAAAAAATAAATTTGATTCCCAGGACGAGGGTGAACTTGAGCCTCGTAACACTGGCAAGTTGTTGATGATGGTGAAGCCTGAAGCTCGACCACAGCATCAGCAGGATAATGGCCTTGTTATCTGCCTCACGTAGTTGGTGTTGTGTTACACCTTCAGGAGTTTGATGGAGGGCTGCCTGCAGGAGAGAGAGGGGAATTAGAGGAGGAGGAGAAGGGACTAAAGGAGGAGGAGGAGGGGTAGAGTAATTGGCCGAGGGAAGAAAAGAAAGAGAGGGAAGAGGAGAGGATTAATATAAAGAGGAGACTAGGAGAACAGAAGAGGAAAATTAAAACAATAAATAAAGAAGAGGTAAACTAGGATAATAAGAAAAAGAGAAAAGGAAAAAAAGAGGGATTATGAAAAGAAGAAAGAGAAAATGAAGGAGAAGATAGAAGAAGATTAAATAAAAAAAAAGAGAAAGAGAAACAATGAATGAAGAGGCATAATATAAGAACCAGAAAAAACAAAAACAGAATTAGTAAAGGAAAAAAAACAGAAGAGTTACTTGGGGTCATTTTGTTGTGAGGACGACCATGTGTCATCCTCACCATGGACTATCGCCCCTCGAGGTCCTACATGCATCAGGCTTACAAACATCACCGCCTCTTTTGTTGCTCTCGATCCTGTTGTATTCTTATTGATGTAGCATTTGTCACCTGTACTGATAACTGGCTGTCACTGAGGGGGGAGGAGGAGGTAGGAGAGGTGATGGAGGGTAAAGGGGGAGGGAGGGGGAAAGAGTGAAGGGGGGAGGGAGGAGGAGGAGGGAAGGGGAGGGAGAATAGGTCGGTGAGGCAAGGAGAAAGGAGGAGATGAATGAGGTAAGAAGAAGGTGGTAATGGGGAGAGAAAGAAAGGGAGAGGGGGTGAAGAAATAGGGAGAGAAAGAGGGAAAGAGGAAACTAAATAGAGAGAGGCTGAAGGAAAGAAAACGAAAGTGGGGAGAGAGAGAGAGAGAGAGAGAGAGAGAGAGAGAGAGAGAGAAGGGGGACGAGATAGAAAGGAGAGAGAGTGGAGATGAGAGAGAACGAGAGAGAGAGAGAGAGAGAGAGAGAGAGAGAGAGGCAGTCAGGTTGTCTAATAGAATGTGTCTGCCAAGAGATATATTGTGAATGGTTTATCGGCAGCTGTGATTAGAGCTATCAGACCTTGGGATATTCCTTGACGTATATATATATATATATATATATATATATATATATATATATATATATATATATATATATATATATATATAAAGGGCAGTAGAAATATGATATATGATGATGGCTGAATATTACCCTTCCTATGGGGATATAGGACCCCATATACCAGCTATAACAGTATTGTAGTGAACTCTAACTAACTTGTAACTAATTAAGTAATATTATGGGGTTTTTCTTCTGTTTTAAACCTATAATTTTACACGTTTTTTTTATTGAAAGTGGTTTATTTATTTTCAGGTATATATTCAAGTTTTGGTTTTACCTGGTCATGTGGAGACTACTGAGGGGGTGGGTGGCGAGGGTAGGGACTCCAGCCTAGAGGGGTGGGGGAGGGGGGAAGGAGGAAGATAGGTTCAGGAGTGAGGTTGGTGAGTCATCTGGGGTTAAGCTGAAGCTACGACGAAATTGCCTGATTCATCACACAGTCTGTCGCATCCTGTAGTGGAGATGCCGGGACCCACAACCGAGAGAGAGAGAGAGAGAGAGAGAGAGAGAGAGAGAGAGAGAGAGTCACCTTCTGCAGCAGCTGAGGAGGACACACAACTCTCTTACGTGTCTTCTGTTGTGTCTGGAGATGGTGCGTCATTGCTTCAATAGTATCTTTTCCAAATCCATTCGTCGCCCATTTCCTCTCGCCTCGTATCACAGCTCATGAATAAAGTGAATCTCTCCCACCATCTGAGAGGACGGTCAAGACCATCCTGGAAACCCCAGCTGGGAAACCACTCGAAATTTTGATCTGGTTATCAATTTATTAGAGAAATTGGTCCCTGGGACTCCACTGTGAATGGGCGATCTCAAGCGAGCTGTTGAATAATGGCAGCATCAGCGCCGCCTCGACAGGATTACTGTGTACAGTTCATTGCCGACACAAAGGTCAGCTCAGGTCGGTGCTGTAATCTTGCCGGAACACTGCTGGTGGTGGTGGTGCAGCCAGTGGACAGTGTGGGCGTCAACTACCACAAGTGAGAACATCAGGACAGAGTAATTGTTTTATTTTAGCTTGTGTAATGACCAAGTGGTCTGGGGAACACTGAAGGGAATAACAGCCACAACACCGCCTGATGGTTTGGTTACTCTTACGTCTGTTAAATAGTCCAGAGGTTTAAGTCATCTTACGGGAACTAAAATAAAGATTAAACTATAACCAAAAAATTTTCACCTTGCCAACAATTTCAAACTTCTCCTTAAATAAATTAATAACTTTCTTAACTTATCTTTGACATAATTATACACACTTTATATTTTACACTACAAGGGAATATGATATTTATTTATTTATTTTTAAATCTACCTCAGCCTGTTGATGGGCCTAACACCACCCCCCACCCTTCCCCCATCAAAAAAAAAAACGTTTAAGGTATAAGGTTAATCTCTCTCCTTCCTCTCACTTCTCTCCCACTTCTCTCCCACTCTCTCCTTCCTCTCACTTCTCTCCCACTTCTCTCCCACTCTCTCCTTCCTCTCACTTCTCTCCCACTCCCTTAATCCAAATTGTAGGAAAATCTCTGATATCAATGACTATATTGAGAAGGACAAAAACAAGATAGTAAATTTAGACACAATACGAGAACCAGATATCAAAAAGCAGTGGAAAAAACAGAAGCTTAAAATATAACATATGCAAATATCTTACTAAGAATCACTTATTTATTCCTCCCACACCCACGGGTTTATGTTGGTGTATTCACGTGTTATTTTACAATTTAATCTTCCATCTTTCTAAATTAAAAATAAAATCACGTGGGTCTGATTCACGTTTCAACAACCTACTCTAACCTAACATGTCCTAACCTAACCCGAGCTAACCTAATATGACCTGACCTGACCTGACCCAACCTGACCTTCGTATAGGTTGGTAATATTAGGAAAGTAAACAGCGACGAGTCAAAGGACATCAGCTCCTCCTCACTCTCCCTCATCAGCTCCTCCTCACTCTCCCTCATCAGCTCCTCCTCACTCTCCCTCATCAGCTCCTCCTCACTCTCCCTCATCAGCTCCTCCTCACTCTCCCTCATCAACTCCTCCTCACTCTCCCTCATCAACTCCTCCTCACTCTCCCTCATCAACTCCTCCTCACTCTCCCTCATCAACTCCTCCTCACTCTCCCTCATCAACTCCTCCTCACTCTCCCTCACGAACCAGAAAAAAAGGTGGAATCTCCCTTCACTGACGTCATTCAATTACCTGCACTGCTGTAATAGTTGTGTTCTGGTAGGGAGTTCCCCTTCTTCAACACGACCTCAAATATACACCTGAGTTAACCTTGGTGTTATCCACGACTTAACATAGCCCAAAAATAATAAAGATAATAACGATGATAATGATAACACTAATAATAATAATAATAATAATAATAATAATAATAATAATAATAATAATAATAATAATAATAATAATAATAATAATAATAATAATAATAGGCTGTCACAATTGACTCATTAAGGACAGCCAGAGAAAACACAACATCTCATTGAATGATCTTTTCAACCAAGAGACGAATAGAAGGTTTAATCTAGGTTATCAAGCCTCCTGAAGGTTTATAAAACTAACACAACTTACAAAACATAAACCAGGACACCAGCCGATGTTTGGACTTAAATACAAACACGAAGGTAAAGAAAATTATGAAGCATTAAATTGTTACAAGCGTCGGGTCACAGTACGATACCAAGTCATTCAAAATTACTCAGGTAGATAACGGAAACAAGGCGATATTCACCTATTGTCTCTCAGGTCAGATACATCAGATACAAGAAATAGTTCAGCATCCAGGTGAATCACACAACAGTGGACACACCTGACTTAATCTAATTAAGGTTACCTACAAATAGACCAATAAATCCCACAAGAGTGATTCATAAGGAACTTCCAGCTATAAGCGTGTTTTATTCTCAGCCACACAGTCCAGCGAGAGACTTGATGCTGTGGAGGTTTTTACGTCAGAGGAACAGTCCTTAAGGAGATGATTCTCTAGGATATATTTTAAGCAACTTGTTATCTAAGGAAACTCCGTCTAAGATAACCAATAGCTGCAGCTGGATTAGAATTAATAGTCATAAACGAAGGAAAATACTACTAGCTGCTGTTAAGTAAACCTGCAGTTATAACGAGCATATAAAATAACGTATAATTTATCCAGGAGAATATTTATACACGTGTTATTATACAATGAAGAAGTAAGAAAAATATACAACGTAAAGTGAGAGTTATGTATGAAGAGAGAACATCACCTAATATCTTCCACAATAAATTCACAAATTTACAAACTTTATAAGGTCCATTATTCTCCCGCTGCGGCCTCACACCGCCTTGAATATATTTCTTCAGAGCCTTTAGTTATGGTGATGCAGTACATAACATTATATCGTGAAGAAGGAGAGAAGCACCAGCTAGAAGTATATATACACCCACACATAACTCATGACCCGTGACGCAAAATTCTAATGTAATGGGAAATCCCTTAGTAAACATACCATGCGAGCTGGGGGAAAAATATTCGAAATGTTGTGCATAAAAGTCCCGCAAAATCCAGACGCAAAAGACACATTCCTTTGCCCAAAAAACAGGATCCATAACTTGGGTGTAATTCTTAGGCGACAGGAAGAACACCGCCCCCCACCCCTAGCCAGCCAGTTTGTTGTTATGTTTTACTGATAGAATCATCAATGTCGGAATTACTTATCGATTTTGGATAGTTGAGAGAGAGAGAGAGAGAGAGAGAGAGAGAGAGAGAGAGAGAGAGAGTGAGAAATAGTTAAAGAGAGATATAAAGAGATAGAGAGGGGCAGAAAAGAACAGACAAAATTAAGAATAAACTAAGAAATAATATAGAACAAAGTACAACAAATCTCATACTAACAAACTAAGAATAGAACTATAAACACCATAGAAAAAAATACGGGTGATAATAACACTCATGGCGGCTCCCTCTCTCTCTCTCTTCCTCTTCTCCATACCCTCCACCCTCTCTTTTCTCCAACCATTTCTCCTACCTCCTCCTCCCCCCTCAGTGACAGCCAGTTATCAGTACAGGTGACAAATGCTGCATCAATAAGAATACAACAGGATCGAGAGCAACAAAAGAGGCGGTGATGTTTGTAAGCCTGATGCATGTAGGACCTCGAGGGGCGATAGTCCATGGTGAGGATGACACATGGTCGTCCTCACAACATTTTGACTCCAGTAAACGCAACGAGAAGGAAGGAAGGAAGGAAGGAAGGAAGGAAGGAAGGAAGGAAGAAAGGAAAGGAAAGGAAAGAAGGAAAGCAAGGAAAGGAATATTTTATTATTAAGTTTATAGATCGTAGTGTACTATATAGTGACGTCACGGTTGTCATGGTGATGCTTGTTTAATTATCTTATTACCTGTAATGTTGTTGTTTATACCAGAGAGGAGGAAGAGTGATGAGGTGTGTGTTTAGTGTGGAAGTCTTTCCTGTTTACTCATATTATTTAAGTCCTTCCTATTTTCTCTCATCTTTCTTATCCACCATTTTCTAATCATATATATTACATTTCCTCCTCCATCAATCTTTGCTTCTCTCTATCTCTATCTTTATCTTCTTCCCTGTTCCTTCATTCTCTTCGTTCCTACTGTTTTCTCCCTCTGGTTATTCCTCTTCCTATCTCTTCCTATCCGTTCTTTTCCCTCCTCGTAATATTTACAATAGGGCTGTGTTACTGAAGACCCTAACAAAAAAATAACGTAAATTGTGAGCTTTTTAACACAGGCTTCAATGGGACACGTTCTTGACCCGCAGACAATAACAGAAAAAAATTATCCAACAGCAATTAAATAAATGAAAAAAATTGAACACTCGCCACATTAAACTAAGAAGCCTGGTCATCATAACATGTCCCTTCCGAGGCATTTTCAAAGTTAAATTTACACTGATCACTTCACAATTACCAAAACAGAAAAAAAATGAACAGTAATATTGTCCTCTCACCAATAACATCAGAGTATCACAGTGATCACTATCGTTAATGTGGAATTTTGCCTAACGTAAATCGAGTGTGTGTTAAAACGTAATTAACGTTAATTCCTACACTAATATATTAAATAGGAAACAATTGAACAACACTCCCCCATCATTAAGACCAAACCCGGCTGCTTCACAGTGACAAGCTTCACCTCCAAACAAACGGTTTTCTTGGGCTCCTTGGCCTTCCCAGACACAGGGGCCTCTGCAACACATTGTTACACCGCTCACTTCACAAGCACAAACACAGAGTACAGTCTGAACGTTAGTGATGTAATCTCATTGTAAGAAAAAACATCTATAGCAGTTGACACTGCTAACATCATGTTCTCAAAGCACATTACAATTACAAAAAAAACGTTGCAAAAAACACTTCACAGTCACTAAAACAGAGAACAATCTGAACATTATTGATACCTTCACTATATAAAGGAAAAAATACTGTTGATAAATAACAACAATAATGACCGATAATCGTTTAGCGATCATAGGCAGATGCATCACCATAGAATAGAGTGCGGAACTGTAGTGCACCTGGTGGCCACATGGTGCCACACATGTAGATGACGCTGCACTTGTCAAGTGCATTCCATATTCCGCATGTCAAGGAGTTCAGCCATATGATGGCAATCATTAATGCAATTTCTTATCGTAAATAGGGAGGTGGTCTTAAAATACCACTGTAGTTAAAGAGAAATATCGTAAATAAAGAGATCGTAGATTGAGGTATACTTGCAAGTCACTATCTAGAAAATCACTGGATACAAAAAATTTCCCCGAGTGACTTTGTATGGCAAACGTTTGGCCCAAGAAAGTACAAGTAGAGGCTGGCGGCATTGTTTGTACACAAACATGGAACGCTTTTCTAAAGAACAATACAATCCTTCATGTGCTGTTCTGTATGGAGTATATCTTATGAAAAATATTATTCCTTTGCAGATTTATACATTTTATGTGCATCCAAGTCAATTTTCTTTCTTTTGGTTTCAAAAATAGTTCTATCGTAGTGATCATCGGGCGGGGGTACGAGTACCACGAAATTTCCCCACGTTCCAATAACGAATCGTACATATTTTTTTTTTAGCCAAAACGCTTCTTGCACAACAACCATGGGAGTACTACAGCATGGTATACACCATGGCTGATCTTGCCCATTGTGCGAAGTTTAATAATTTCAGCAAGGATTCTCATTTTCAACTACTGTGAAATCTTGAGCGACTTCAAGTTCTTGCACGGTAAAGAGAGATTGTGGACTGCACCAATCGTTTTTAGGCTAATGAAGACTTTAATGGGGTTTAGGCTCGGTAAGGAAGGTGTGACCAACCTTATTGACACCATTCTAGGTCAACTTCCCTCTGTATGATGAAGTGACAGAGGTATCCCCCTATTTACGATATGGTTGCATCCTGAAAACCCTAACGTAAATTTAATTAACGTAAAGGGCGAGCCTCTTAACATAGGTCTAAGTGGGATACATTCTTGGCCTGTCCAACACAGCCATGTAACACAGAAAAAAGATCTTACAGTAATTAAATATTCATAAATTATTTAAAAATATTAAATTCGGCCAGCGCGTCAATTAATTAAAAAAATTTACAGTGATGTACAGGTTAAAATATCCTGTAATAATGGCTTAAAAGAATTCAAAGTTACGGAAGTTGATTGAGTTGGTGATATATATGCAAATTAGTAGTATCTAGAAGATCACCTGCTCAAAAAGAAATTCCCGAGAGACTTTGTATAGTAAATATAATCCCGATCTTCAACACGAAAGATAACGGGCGTACACGGTTGGCGAAAAGGCAAGAATCACGAGAGAAAAAAAAACGATATCCGATAAAAATTTATAAAACTAACTTACACATACCTGAAGTGTGATGTGTTGTGGTGTGATACGGTCCCTCGAGGAGCTGTTAACTTTCACCTACCTGGAAAAAACAATCAGATTAACCTTCCATTCTGCTTTACTTCTATAAACTTGTTTGTATGGGTTAAGGAGAAGGTCGCCGCTTATACCGCATTATATACGGGAATGATCAGTTTGTTTTAAAGTAAAAGTATTTAACAGGTCGGTCGATGAAAAAATAATATCTATGAACCTACAGTAATACCTTTCTTAGTTTTCTTACAAAATGGCAACAGTTTGTGGGGCTACAGCAATTGGCGACAGACACCAACCAAACCTAACCAAATCAAATCACAAGATATGTAAGATCATTACGTTTGGTTAAGTTGGCTCGTGTTATCTGTTATCATTAGTGGTTAAGACATTCAGCCTTACTGGGGGAGTTTTGATGGAATGATCATAAGTTCTGAAGGAAGACTGTGTATATTTCACATCCCTATATTTTATCTCATCTCCTATTAGATAAGTATCTACTCATTACAGCAGACAAAAATAAAGTGGCGAACCTCTCCTTAACCTTTACCAGTTATTGTACTCTTCAACTAACAAGAATAACCATGATACTAACAATGATTTTAGTTAATACCTAAAATTAATAAAAAATTAATAAAATACGTAACCATCGTATCATAATAACAGCAGCAGTAGTAGTGCTCACCTTGCCCTGGTGGTAGAGGAAGCCTTGGGGTCACCTGTCACGTCTTGGGCCAGGGACCATCCTGCCTGAAACAAAAAATTTTGATTGAGGCCACAATTCTGCTTTCCTCACTATTTATATATAGATATTTCATGAACACCAATTACTCAACATTTTAAATTTAATCCCAAATCCTTCATCAATATGTAAAAAATTACCTTTACATGAAATTTGAACAAAATCTATGTCATGACCTCATGTGTTGAAACAATATGTCAAACATTTTTGGAGCAACTTTAGGCTTTTTTCTGGAGAGTAAAAACAAATGTAATTAAAGGCTAAAATTGGTCTATATTCCTGGTAAAATATGCATAAAGGTGTTTTAAAACTTACTGGTACAGTGTAATTGCCGTTTAAAACCAAAGCTCTATAATCAGTAACACAGGAGATGGTAGATACCTTCATCCCTCAACAAGGATCAGTACAACTGCTTGATATACAATATATAACTTGATAGAGTGAAGCACAAGAAGTCATAATGGTCAAAACCCCAAAGAGTAACTCACTCACAGACCTACACTGACAATATTCCAGTTCTATAACTATTATTTGTTTAATTGGGAATATTTTGACACAACATTTTTCTCAAACAACGAGTGATGCCAAATATGTTATCTTATTACCACTAATAGTCCTGCCCCCCGTCAGCTTTAAGTCATCATTATACTGTAGGTTATAAGACTTTAATATACTCTATGTGAGCCCATTGTTCTTATGTAATATTAACCACGAGTTTCACACGTAAACTAACAATATCTAACTATTTACTGTATGCGTCGAAGACTACTTCTCCCCATGGTCGAGACATACCAATGATTAGTCACAGGAGTTGCAAGTGTCGTACTTTATACTTTATTTTTCAGTAAAAATTATTATATCATGTGTCCATCCACTTCTCAATCGTTGCTAGGTGAGGTTAGGTAGGTGAGGTCAGGTTACGTTCTAATAGGCTCTATATATTTTCGCTTCCATTATCGTGTTCAGTATCACACAAATAGTACCTCCAGAAATTTTGGGTCAAATCCATAATTTAATTCTGGTGCTAACTGACTCCTCCCCCTTACTGTTGTTTCTTTACAGACACGCGTTTACCAACGACAATACTTATAGTAATTATGTAATATGGCTCGGCTCGGCTCGGGCCGGGCCAAGCCGGGTCGGGTCGGGTTTCTAAGTTCATTATTTATAGTGAAAAACAGAAAAACAGAACAAGAATGCTGCCATTCCTACAACTAATTTACGTGTTCTTGACGTAAGACAGAAGTTGTCTTCAATATGTAACTACTCGGAAATAGATGATTAAGGTATAACACATATTTTCCTGAACACCTTGGGGCAGATCGAGACGCCATTTTGTAAACACACAGGCAGCAAATTTCTTCATTCCCCATTTAACTATAACAATATGTCTATGTATTCCGCCAAGTACAGTAGGTCCTCGTGAAATGTTATTTGTGTTTGTTTGGTGGCGTTATTGGTAAGAGTTTTTAGTGAAGGGGATTAAGGTAATGTTATATAGTGTTAGCTGTTATGGGGTGAGTCAACTCCGGCGGCTCCTTGCCACAACAACTACACAGCCTCACTGTACATAATATTAACCTCAACAAATACAACCACCACTTACCTCTTGAATTTATATTCCCTCACCAACGATGACACTTTCCACTTTACTGTAGCACTTTATAACACTTCATTACGACACTTCCTACCTCGACAACAGCGGCGATAATACAGACCGCAGCGGTTCAGTACACTGATTCATAAAACGTCTCAAAGCAATGTGTTGGAGCTTCATGGGACTGAATGAACTCGTCTCATGACTGTGAGACCACCTCCATTGTATCTCTCTCTCTTTCAATTCACGAAATACACAATTCTTTGATCTAGAACCCATGTAATTACTTTTTGCTTTTCAACTGAAATTGTTTTCAGTTCCCAAGAAAAACTTTACCCTTCCCGTTATATAGACTATTACCCCACATGAATGAGTTCACTGTACGGAACACACATCACCGCTGGTCATGAACCTCTGAACCAGCACTTCCAAACTCTGTTCTCGTCAGCGTCCCAAATTGTGAGTCAACGGTGGAAAAAATGGAGAATTTTGTCGTTATTTTGTCTAACTCAGTTTATAACGCAATATTAACAATAAATAATATGCATGCCACTATATGAGCTGTAGCCGATGGCTATAACACTACAACGTTATATGAACTATACGAACTATATACCTAAGCTATAAGGTATAAATCAGGCTCATAACTCGGCAATATACTATGTGCTATACGTTGAGGCTATAACACCTTAGTTTCTTCAGGTCTTATATCATGTTTATGGGTCTAGTGTTGCCATTGCTCGCCCGTCCTCCTTATTGCCATTGCCCGCCCGGCCTCCGTGTTGCCATTGCTCGCCCGTCCTCCTTATTGCCATTGCTCGCCCGTCCTCCTTATTGCCGTTGCCCGCCCGGCCTCCGTGTTGCCATTGCTCGTCCTCCTTGCCATTGACCCCCGTCAAGAGAATTGAATATAGTATTGGTTTTAGCTATGGCAAAAAATAGTTACTCGTGACAACAAGATAATCGTTTTCTATGATTGACTTTTTTTTTTAGTTTACCCAATCTATATACGATACGTTCTCTCTGAGTAGTACAATCCCTCAGTAACAGGTGGCTCTGTAGTCAAATTTGGTGACCTTGTATGGGAATAATAGGAATCCGTGTTAATTGAATTTCTTTATTAGATATTCTTTTGATATCAACAGAGGCCTCAACTAACAGACAGACAGAGAAAGAAAGAAAGAAAGAAAGAAAGAAAGAAAGACCCACAGTTTATCAAGTTGACAATTTTATTCCTGACTGTTGGAGTAAATCACGAGATGTTTTAAGGAACATTTCTCTCTGTATCAAGACCTTACAATCTTGGCAGACAGGAAAACTTTTATTCCTATGTGAAATACAACGTTCTTTCTCTCTACTTTGCTATTCTTTTCTGGCACGTAACGCTGATTGGAACAAAGACTTAGAAACAGAATGTGTATTGAGAAAACAGTGTGAGATTATTAAAAGGAAAATATATGCTAGTGTATATTGTATATTTATTTGTTTATATATATATACACACACACGAGGGTTTAAGTCAGAGAGAGAGGTATAGCTGGGTTGTTTATCTGACTGGCGGTGCGTGTATCTGAACCAAGCTTTCCTACCAGATAACTTCGGCTTTGAGCTCCGTGCTGCTCCTAACGGGTAAATCCTGGGCTTCGTCGGAGGAACACACACACACATACACACAAAGACACCACCGCCATTTCTGACGTGATGATCAGCCAATAATGCTCTCAAGCGGAATAATTTTATAAGTTTTCTTGTTAAAAGTTTAAGTGGAGGCGACCAGGACACAGAGACAAAGTGATTCTTCGAGTTAAAGATTCAATTCTGATCACAAGAAATGTTTGTTGTCAGTCCAGCCCCTGTGGTGATAAGACGGGCATACTGTATAGTGTGTGGATGGGTGGGTGTGCGCGTGTGTGTGTGTGTCTTAGTTAATTTCCTTGTAATATTAGATCCAACTCTTCACCATCGACATGTAAATACAGTTTGTTTATCTAATTGTTGAAGATTATCTCGGGAAATATGTTCTGATTGGTCAAGATGGGACAGAGGTGAAGGTTACAGGTTACAGGTTCAGTTAGATCGTCCTCGAGCTGGTGTTTCTAACTTTTAATCGGCATTCTTGTCTTTATTCATAAACAAATTTGACAGTAGAAGTAAATAATAATGTTTTAATTTCGTAAATTGATACCTATAATCTATAAACTTCAAACGGACTAGTCACTGAAGTTAACGAAATCTCTTATGGAAGATATTCGTCCTAATCCTCGACGAGTTGTGTATCAGTTCGTCTCCTATGATTGTATTTCCTTCTCTGTGACTTACCCTGCAGGCGGTGTTGTAAGGAAGTCATCCCGGCGTCTGTAACTTTTTTTTTCCAAACAAACAAAAAGTGAGAGACGAGACGAGCGTCATTGTCTAGTCCCTGAGGTGTTCTCTCAACAAACACTCTGGCAGGAAAAATCCAAAGGAACTCTGTCAACAAAATGTACAATACCCAATCTTCTTGAAGCAATTTATTATTGTTAAAAATATATCCTTGACATTTAGATTAAATCGTCTTTCAGTGACAGGGTTATTATGAAGCATTGCTAGAGAAAAGATTTAATAAAAATGTTTTCAAACACGTCGTGTCTTTGAGCCATTTGGTATGCGGAGGCGCTCTCAATACAGTCGACTTCTGACAGATCAGGAATAAGCTGTCAGGTTTGGACCGGCAGTTGGCAGAAGGCTTCTTTTGGGGATTTGTAATAGAATTCCTTTTTCTTTATTGGGGAGAGAGAGAGAGAGAGAGAGAGAGAGAGAGAGAGAGAGAGAGAGGGTAGAGAAAAGTAATTATAAAATATTTCACTTTCCGTAAGTTAAAGGAATTCGTCGTGTACCTAAAATACCGAGATTAATTACCATTTTAAAGTGACTATATTCTTGCCATATTCAGTAGACATGTCGATATTGAAATGAAACTCAGAAGATTAAAAAAAACAATAGTTTCTTCTTACTTTATTCAGAACTAAAGTGAATGTGTAAAGTTAGAAAGACAATAACTAAACAAAGGTGTGGAGAAAGCTCAATTAGTCAAGTAGACCATTAGTAATATAAGACTCGTAGACAACTTGATAAAAATACGAATAAAATTGACTGATCCAACATTGTGCAGCCATCTTACCCCTGACACACAAGCAACAAAGTAATCAGTATATTTCCCTTAGTGTCTTTCTCCTATATAAAGACCATCTTACTCAGCAGTTATTGTGAGTTATGTTACTAAATGATGAATCCTTCAACACTCAAAGGATTTTTCTGACCGTAGGATATGCGACTGTCCTCATCCTTATACTTTTAATATTACAAACAAATTATATATTAGGAGTATATTAAGAGTATTACCTCGAGCCTAATAAAAGTATCATTGTAAAACGGTCCCTGAATATTGTCCCCAGTGGAGCAAGTATACAAACTGTGTCTGGGTAAAGTGCGTCGCCTGCAGCATCGATCACGGGTGTATCTGTGATGTGTGGGAGGAATATTGTAATTTTCCTTTATCTAAGTGATGACCACCTTGGCGACCCCGCTTGTGTAACTGAGTAAACATTTCTCTAACCTAACCTAACCAAACCCAACCTAACATAAATGTGTATAAATGCAATCTGTGTGTGTGTGTGTGTTTGTGTGGCTAGATGGTTTGCATCAGTTCAGCTCAGGAACAGGAGGCGGCCGAACATATTCTCAGACTCACTATTTCATCGTGTACCAAAGGCTTAATATGCATCATAGATAAGCCAACATAGTAAGCATAAGACAACGTGAGATATAATACATTAGATGGGAAGCTTAATATCTGATATACCCTCGATATAAGGGACTTTCTTCTCCATATAGTCTGTTAAATAGAGGTTTTACTATATATTCTAAACTTGTATAAAATAACACATATCAACAAACTTTCCCATAATACTCTACGGTAAAGCTATATAATTTTCTCAAACCAAATGGTCTTATTACATGAGACAAGACCTATAATTCACAACTTCGTCCATTGTATCCAAGTTTCTTCACAAGACAATAAAGGCTGATAGTTTAACTCCTTGATGACGATGGTTTAACCCTTTAAGAACTATGGTTTAACCCTTTGATAACTATGGTTTTTACCCTTTGATAACTATGGTTTTTACCCTTTGATAACTATGGTTTAACCTTTTAATAACGATGGTTTTTACCCTTGGGGACGATGTTTTAACCATTTAAGAACTATGATTTAACCCTTTGATGACGATGGTTTTACCCTTGGGGGGTGATGTTTTAACCCTTTGAGAACTATGGTTCAACCCTTTGAGGACGATGGTTTAACCCTCCAGGACTCAAAGGGTTAATCCGACGCACAACTTTAATAACAAAATACATTACATTATGAAAAATACTACCGATTAACGTAATGATGTTTCTGTAATGACAAAAAGATGCCTAAGTCGAGAGGAATTACGTCTTACTGCTGTTATTATCTCGTTATGGCGTGTGTGGCTGACGTTATCGTGCCATCGTCACAGTAGGCATTACAATTACGATAGATTTAAACTTTCTAAACACACATTCACAAAGATTCACACAATGAATATCCCAAGGAAGTGAATATGTGAGAATGCTCGTAATCTAACTTAACTTGACCTGATTTGACCTAGTCTAATCTAACTTAGCCTGAGCCTAACTGAACCTAATTTAAACTAACCAATCGTAACCTAACTTAATCTAACCTAACTTAATCTAATATCTCTCTCTCTCTCTCTCTCTCTCTCTCTCTCTCTCTCTCTCTCTCTCTCTCTCTCTCTCTCTCTCTCTCTCAACACATTGCGTGGGGCTCCCCTTTAGGTCGCTATATTGTGAATGAATCTTCCTTACTATGAATTATTCATGTTGTCGACCACCAAACTCCTCTTGAACGACCCACACCATACCTTAGTTTTCCTTCCTTCCTTCCTTCCTTTCCTTCCTTCGTTAGGTCATGTTAGGTTAGGCTACATTAGGTTAGGTTACGTTATGAAGGGATTAGATAATGTGTTATGGGGTTTACAATCTATTAGCACTGAAGTCAGATATTTTTGTGGGTCTTTGGAATTTGAGTTTGATGGCGCAGTAAATAAAGGCGTATGTGATGAAGTGTTAAAGAATGTGTGAGTTGTGGAGGAGACATAATGGCGTGGGGAGAAAATACTTGTTCGTTGGTGGTGGTGAGAGAGAGAGAGAGAGAGTGAGACAAAATGAGAAAGAGAGAGAAAAAAGATAACACAGTATGTCTCATTTAGATTAGGTAAAAGTTTATCATATCTCATTAAAAACAGGTATTGTGTGAACGCTCCACCTGTCATTTTGAATTATTAATGAACTCGCTGATCTATTTATTATGGAAACTTGAGAGACATTCAGGATAATTTTTGCTACGTCAGTTTTCAGTTTTTTTAGGGGGAAATATGTTTAATTTTTTGTAACGTAAAGTGAAGTTGATATAACTGGAGGTCATACTTCATCTACATCTACTGGAGAACTGGCTGACTGAGGCTGGAGTCTGATGAGAAAAATTTATATAAATGTGTATACAAATGTTATATACCTATAGAATCGATTTGGAAATATGTAATTGTTTAAGTTAATTTGTATATGAATATTTATACACAAGGTAATATAAATGTTGTTACATGTATATATGTATATGTATACATAAACGTCTATTAAAGTGTTGATATAAATATGCATATAAATATTGATAGACGTAAAATATATGTAATTATGTAACTAACTATGTAAATATTTATTGGAATTTGTGAACAATGTTTGATATAAATGTGTATAGAAATTTATATATATATAAATACACCAAACTTGGGGGAGGGGAAATATATATCCTGCTGTGTTTCCTAATTATTTCCCTGCTTAAACTTTTGCTGAACATTAAGTCTGAATGTTTGTTTGTTTACCTGTCTTTCTGCCTTATTTACTTCCCTCTTAACTCAAGGAAGAGGTTTACTCAAGACTCTCAGGTGCTTTTACTTATTATAACTACCATTGTGGTTGTATTTAAAGGCGTGTTTGTTGTTGTGTTTCCTGTTGTTAAATGGTGTACCTGTGTGGAATGAAGGTCTTCGCTGGAGTACGGTGGTCGCTAGAGTAAGGTCTTCGCTGGAGTCATCATTTGAGAATTCCTCTTTCAAATTTTTATTCTTCATTATATTCATACATTTAACTTTCTTTTATATACAGTAATTGTTCTTCTACACACACACACACACACACACAAACCTTCCCTCCCCCCTTTTTCCTGGACCATTACACCCCTTTATACATACACCAATGATAATCTAACACCCATACATCACCCACACATACAACATGAAATAGAACCATTAGTTCCAGTGGAGAAAAACCCCATTAGCGAAATGGTACCCCATACATAGGTGATATTTCGTGTTATGGTTCATAGCTCCGACAACACGCTAATTGAAATTCGTGGAAGCTTCATTCTCTACATTATCAGATGAGGGAGGGAAAAACGGGGGAAAATAGAGATGAGGGAGAGAAAAACAGGGGAAAATAGAGATAAATAGAGAGAAACAGTGAGATAAAGTGTGTTTCAAAAGTAGATGGACAAATACACAATCAGAATACAAAAAACAAAAACAGAAACAATACAGAGAAATTAATGTAAAGCATAAAACACGAAAATATAAAAAAATATATATATTGTAGCAAATAAAAATAAAAAGAGAGAGAAACAAATTCAGAAAGAAAGAAGAGATGAAAGAGAAGAAAAAGACTGAAATATATCGCAAAAATTTACAAAAATAAACAATATAGTTCGTCACTATTCCGTTCACTACAAAGACGCAGCTACATTTAGTATTTTATTTGACTAACGACAGACGATTTTACTCAACTCAACTCCGTATAAACACAAGGAGATAAAAATGTATATACTTATTCTTGATTTTCTTAAAGAATTTCACATTTCGTTTCTGGAGATGAATCCGCGAAAATCCACATCACTACTGACGTCACGCTGGATTTATGGGTCTTAGAGGCGAGATGATGGAGAGGTCGTTCGTGAGGCAGTGGAGGATTACATTCTAGTCACCAACTGGACGACGTTTGGCAGCGGTGCGATCGTGTTGGTAAATAATGATGATGTTTACAGTGAGGTGGAAAGATGAAATATTAGTGGTTGAGAGAGAGAGAGAGAGAGAGAGAGAGAGAGAGAGAGAGAGAGAGAGGTCTTACATAAGCGTGCGTGTCGTCATGGAATTCACATTACCATCTTGTGTCTAAGGAATGGACAAAAAAAAAACATTCATATTCCCCTTATGTAGAGGACCAGCGTGCTAACACACACACACACACACACACACACACACACACACACACACACGTTACAGCTATTGTTTCCATGATCTAGTCTATAAGGGTGTTGACAGTGTGGAAACAATATGAGTTCTAGCCTTTGTAAGTAAGAATCAGGGCTTTAGATATGTTGGTGTGTGTGTGTGTGTGTGTGTGTGTATGTGTGTGTGTCACACACACATGGTCATACCGTCTACTGAGTGTATTTCTGTCAAATAAAAATAAATGTTGTGGGATAGAGGGGAGGGAAGGGAAAGGGAGGGGGGGATGGAGAGGGGGAAAGCGGGGTTGAGAGAGGGGGAATTAAGAGGGAGAATGGAAGAAGGGGAAAGGGGAAGATGAAGCGGTGGAAAAGGGAGAGGAGAATCTGAGAGGGAAAAGGAAAAGGGGAATAGAAAAGGGAGAGAAGGAAGAAGAGAAGAGAAGAGGGAAGAGGGTTAGATTGAGAGAGAAAGGGGGTGAGGAGAAGAATGGAAGAGAAGAGAGGGAAAAGAAGAAAGAGGGAGAAATTGAGAGAAGGTGAGGTGGTAAGGGTGTAGGGAGGGAAGATAGAGAAGAAAGAGGGGGAGAGGAAAGGGAGGGGTTGGGGAGAGACGGAGAGAGAGGAAAGGGAAGAGGGAAAATGAGAGAGGAGATAGGAAGAGGAAGAGGGAAAATTAGAGGGAGAAAAGGAAGAGGGGGGAACTTCATTATAAAACCTCTTAACCCCGTTTCTCTGGTCTTTGGGTAGAATCTACTCAGACGCGGGCATAACGTAAGCTGATTGGTTCATTCTTTCCTATCATGATAATCGCTAACGCCTCCACAACGACCGTCCTGCAATATTTACTATTAAGCAAGAATGACAACAGATTATCCCTGTCAATCATCTAATTTATTCAAACATTTTAACATATTGTCACTTTTTTCCTTTTACGATGGTAAATAAATGCCAGGATGAGTAACGACCAATCACCGCCCGTCCTGCCCCCATAAGCGTGTAATTTTCTCAGTAGATAGAAGATGCTACAAGATTTTAGAAGTTTTAAAAGAAAAGCTCTTTTTTTTTACTCATTTATTGCTAAAGTTCTCAAATACGTTTATATCATCTTCTCCCTTTGTCCTATCAAGTGAAGAGTAAAAAGGTCTATAGATACCAATAGACCAATCACATTGCGTCTTGCCCGTAACCGCGTGAAACTGTGACAAACTTAGCTCATTGAATACAAAAAATGGATCAAGAAAAAAAAAATCAAAGTGAATCCAAAAGTTTTCCCTACCGATCATTCAAATCATCAAAAAGGTTCAGATCTCATCACTTTGTCTTCTCGAGCGGATCTGAATGTCTTGTCTCGTCTTGATTCCATCCAGCCGCTCGCTCGCTTCATCTCAAACGATTTTATTCTTCAACTCATTGCAAAAAAAAAAATAAGTTGCTCTCCGTTGTTTGATGAAGGAGGAAGAGGAAGGGGAAAACAGTGGTGGGGGAGAGGAGAGTGGGAGAGAGAGGGGACGGAGGCTAGTAGTGGTGATGGTGGAGGAGAGAGGGACGGGGTAGTGGTGATGGTGGAGGAGAGTGGGACGGGGTAGTGGTGATGGTGGTGGAGGAGAGAGGGACTGGGTAGTGGTGATGGTGGTGGAAGAGGAGATGTGGTAGTGGTGATTGGGGAGAGGGGAGGGTAGTTGTCGTAGTTATTGGTGGTAGTGGAGGTGTAGGAGGAGAGGGAGGGTGATTGAGCCTCGGTGGTGTTTGGTCGGAAATATGTAACTTTTAACGAGAAAACTTCACATCAGATCGAGTGGGAGAATTTTTTTTTTTTTTAGACTGATTTCAATGTGTGTATGGGTGGGGAAGTATGTGGGGGTGAAAGTGTATGTGGGGGGTGTTATATGGGGAGGTATTACGTAATTATTTCAGTAGTGTAGGTGTAGGTTGGTGTAGTGAAGCGTAGTGGTAGAGTAGATGGTGAGTTGTAGTGGTAGAGTAGATGGCTAAGTAGTGTAGTGCAGTGTAGTGGTTATGTATAGTCGTAGTGTTAGTACAGGTGATTAAACATTGTAGTGGTACAGCGAGTTCTTAAGTGAGATAGTAAAAGTTGTATATGTGATTGAGTCAGGTTACAGTGGATATTTAGGTGATTAAGTATGTTTAAGTATAGTTAAGTGTGGTTAAGTATATTAAAGGTGTTGTTAAGTATAGTTAAGTGTGATTTAAGTATAGTTAAGTGTGGTTAAGTATAGTTAAGTGTGGTTAAGCATAGTTCAGTACGACCTTATTATATGTCATATACTGGGTCTTATTTACACTCACTCACAACATAGAGTATATATGTAACCATCTTAGTCACGTTATTCTTAAGGTGACCCAAAGACGCTTCATTAATCAGGCGTTATCTCAGCAAACGAACGAGAGAGAGAGAGAGAGAGAGAGAGAGAGAGAGAGAGAGAGAGAGAGAGAGAGATAAACAAAGAGACACAGAGAGATAATCGTCCCATCCCTAATGTTGCGTGTCGAGGGGTGAGGTGAATGGTGTCTACCTGGAGGAAACACAACTTAATTGACCTCACCTGTAGATCAAGTTGACACACTATAGTCATTTATAAGAGGTTGTATCACGCACGAGACCGTAGGCGCTGTTGGAATCTCGATAAATACTTTTGATGTGGATATTGGATAATTTTGTTTTTATAGAGGTAAATCACATAAGAACATTGGTAATATTTCGTGTCTATTAATTGGCAAATAGTATAAATGTGTGTGTGTGTGTGTGCGCGTGTGTGTGTGTGTGTGTGTGTGTGTGTGTGTGTGTGTGTGTGTGTGTGTGTGTGTGTGTGTGTGTGTGTGTGTGTGTGTGTGTGTGTGTGCGTGTGTGTGTGTGTCCAAATCATACATTATTATGCATTGCCATACTAGTAAATAACACACGGTAACACACACACACACACACACACACACACACACACACACACACCACCTACCATGTCACAGTAAATATGGATGAAGTTTCTAATAAACCAATTAAGATTATTTTCAACATTTCGGACGTAATTAGAGTCTACTTATCAAGGTGTATCTGTGAGGTAATTACTGTATCCATTTGTAAACACAGCTAAGTGGAGTTTTTATTATTGGTGCGTTGGTCAGCTCTTTAATTGTCTTTCTTGGTTGATTAATAGAGATTATTTTTAGTTCTCTGGTTGTTATTCTACCTGTTCTCGTGCGGTGCTGGCAGGTGTACGAGGCTCATTAGTTTATCACACCTCCATCATTCATTTAGTGTTGCATAACTATAAAGAGTGGGAATAATAATTAATTATACGTATATTTATATAAGTATTATGTATCGATAATCACCAGTTTTCTTTAATGTGAGTGCCGACTTTTTCATCAATTTCCAGAAAATATCGCATTTCTCCTATAAATCAAATATAACGAAACTAGATTATCGAAATGTTTCACTATCTAGTCTATTATACCACTAACTACCACATAGTTATATTCAGGTGACCTCAGGTGACCTCATATCTAAAGAGCAAAGGTTAGAGGTCACGAGTAGAGATAAGAGTAAGTGAAATGTGGGTTGCGTTTTCCGTTGACTTTTATGTGGTGACTTTTTCCATATATTATTCTTTATTATCTTTCTCTTTGAGGTTGTTTCTGTGTGTTGGTGCTGTCTGACATTATTAAAATAGATACATTTTTCATATTACATCTTTGGTTCATGGTAATACATACAGCAGAATTTGTATGACTGATGTATGATGAAAAATAGTGCAAACTTATAATGAGAGGTATTGACTATTGGCATTATACGAGGAAGGGATTTTATATTTTATTTTTATTTATAATGATCTACTTATTGTTATTCATTCTCATTAATAACAGATATAAATTTTGTTAATATTTCAGTCAAGACAAGAACGAATTAATAGTCCTTTAACGTAAGGAAAATGTCTCAGCAGTGGGGAAGAATGTCTCACCTGTGGGAAAGAATGTCTCACCTGTGGGAAAGAATGTCTCACCTGTGGGAAAGAATGTCTCACCTGTGGGAAAGAATGTCTCACCTGCGGGAAAGAATGTCTCAGCACTATATGAAGTTAGGGAAATAACAATTTATTCTTTAATCTGGTACAGCAGTCTCTCATATTTCTCAGATGTTATAAATATTTCATTCCGTTTATGTTAATGTTATGAGACATTAACATGCCTCAAAACTAACGTCTTCAAACATCAATAAATAATAAAAAAAATAATAATTCTTGTTATTAGTTCAAATACTCCCAATATTACATTACAGTCTCATTATAAAGCTGAATTGAATCTCATTACACTAGTTTCAGTATAATGCTTGATAATAACACACACACAAAATAATCTAAAGTCTTATAACATACCAATTCGAAATTCGCATCATATTGAACTTGTAATATATCGTAAAATACCTCTGATTAATTTGTTGCGTCCAATATAATTTCAAACTCAATTTATCTTCTCAACTGAAAACGTAATTTTCACTCAATTTGATCTCGTTCTGATAGACCCGTAGTGGGTAGATTTTTCTCTAAACCATTTCAATAACAGCATTTATAGGTTTATTGGTTTCTGTCAATTTCACTCATTGTTGGACATAATTATAAACTGTAATTGTCAATAACAAAACACATTAGGTGTCTGGACTGCAATTAACACAGACGAATTAAAAGAAATGATTGGAGAGAACCACAATGTCTTTTTTTTTTAATATTTTTAGTTATAGTCAAAGTTGTTTAGATTTCATATAAAATTTTCATTGAAGTTATAGCCACAATTATACCAGAAATATAACCCACTCACATATATACACTTTCCTTTCCAATTATTCTATTAAATAAACTCATTCTGATTTTTATATTCCATCCATAACATTGACAAAAATACATATATATATAAAAATACATAAAAAAAAAATGGTAGCAGTAGTGATGATAGCTAGAGGATACTTCATTAAATATATTTATATACTCGATATGATGTTCATGTCTGCAGAAATAAATTTAAAACGAGGTGAAAGATGAATAAGAAAAAGATCACGTAAAAATGAGGCAAAAGATCAAAGTCTATTTTTATTTTATTTTAGAACTAGATAACTTAAGGGGTCATGACACTAGAGGTGAGGTCTGGCAAATATTCCTTCGGCTCTACCTTCAATTATTCTCTTCTTTGGGATTTTATTTTCAGGTAAGTCTATTATATCGAGGATTCGTTAGATGTGAAACCCCCATCTAACTGACCTTAGATAGACCGATTTTCTCTCTATATATAGTCTGTTAAATAGAGGTTTAACTCTGTGTGTGTGTGTGTGTGCGTGTGCGTGTGTGTGTGTGTGTGTGTGTGTGTGTGTGTGTGTGTGTAAATGACAACTTAGCCCTTTTACACCAAATTAACGTATATATACTACTTTCATATTAAAACTTCTAAGCCTTAAATCAAGAAAACTTTCAAATACCCAACAAGAGGAACAGTGCGGGAGGTAGAGGACCAAGAGGAGGAGGAAGAGGAGCTCATTACCACCCCAGGACACACACTGTGGGAGGTAGAGGGCCAAGAGGAGGAGGAAGAGGAGCTCATTACCACCCCAGGACACACACTGTGGGAGGTAGAGGGCCAAGAGGAGGAGGAAGAGGAGCTCATTACCACCCCAGGACACACACTGTGGGAGGTAGAGGGCCAAGAGGAGGAGGAAGAGGAGCTCATTACCACCCCAGGACACACACTGTGGGAGGTAGAGGGCCAAGAGGAGGAGGAAGAGGAGCTCATTACCACCCCAGGACACACACTGTGGGAGGTAGAGGGCCAAGAGGAGGAGGAAGAGGAGCTCATTACCACCCCAGGACACACACTGTGGGAACTTGGCCAAAGACAAGGTTGAGAAGGTGGAGAGGTGGAGAAGGAGGGGAGAAGAGGAGGTGGTCATGGGAGGAGGTGGGGACGTGGTCAGTGGAGAAGAAGAGGGAGGTGAGGAGGTAGACAACTGGGAAGAGGAGGAAGTGGTGGGGAGGTGGCCATTGAGGGGAGGAGTAGGTGAAAATATGGCCATTGGAAAAGAAGAGGGGGAAGAGAAGTAACCGCAAGAGAAGAGAAACTGAACGAGAGGAAAAATGTTAGTGGTTGGTGGAGACGTTGCCAAAGGGGGGGGGAGGCGAGACACCCGCTCACACACACACACACACGCACGCACGCACGCACGCACGCACGCACGCACGCACGCACACACGCACGCACGCACGCACACACACACACACACACACACACACACACACACACACACACACACACACACACACACACACACACACACACACACACCATCATAACTTCATCACACGTATGTTTCTTTTTTCAATCAAGATAACTTTGTTACGTAACAATCAAATCTTGTTCAGACCGGAGCCGAAATACAAAACGCACCAGTTTTGAAGAGACGGAATAAAAAACCTTTGTTATCCCACCAGCCTGGCGAAAAATCCGGGAATGAAAAAGAAGAAAAAAATCACCAAAAAATTAAAAGAACTTGGTAGAAAAACATTAAAAAATAAGGTACTACTTTTTACAAAACTTGATATAACACCATTTTTTTTTTAATTGGAGAATATTTACCCGTTTTCGTTAAATGTTAATGTTATTTACACGGAAAATGGGAAACGTGTTGGCACTATCTCCCTCAACTATAAAAACAATTAAGATTATCTCTGACGAAACGCAATTTCTCTTTTTTCGTATTAATTTGAAGTATATAAAAGTTTATAGGAAAAAGTTTATATTCAATTTATTACTTTACAGCATAAAGTTTTTAAGTTGATAAAGATGTTAAGTTTACCACGTGAAAAAGTTTTGCTTCATCACTACCGCAATGTTGTGTGACCCGAGTAAACCATTGGTGTTCATGTTGAAGGAAGGAAACCTATTTATAGCCATTAATCTGTAAACTACGAACGTAAACTGAATAATGATAATTCCTAAAAACATTGTTTAAATTAATTATATGTACTGAATTACTTAGAAATTATCAGATTATATTACTCTGACATAATCGAAGAAGAATCCCCCGAAAAATTAATTACGATCGACAAAATACAAAGAAATACGATTAATGAAGCTTATAACTATTAAAGAACTACCTTACATTTACAGATATACACAACTAACAACAATTCTCAGCATTTATGGCTTTAAAAAGTCTTATTTATATGCAAGAATGTCTAGAAATGGCAAATTCTCTAATCATTACTATACTAAGCTTAGAATTTATTAGTCCAAGTATTATTAGGTTTAAAAAAAATACACCAACTTATGGAGAGAAACACGTGACCAAGTGCTCTACATCAAGAGTTCTGGGTGGTGTCTGAGCTTCATGTTGTTATGTACCGTAAATAGAATATATTAGACTCAAGGAACATTGTTCACGTGTTGTGTTGGTATTAGAGGGTAATACACGGCTTCACAACATGCCACGGACGAGTAAGTATGAGTTAAAGGTTATACATATATACCCACCAGATGGCGTTGTGAGTCTTGAGTGATTAATTTTATATCCGGATTCCAGAGGGCGTCTATGACATGAGGGTATACAGTACAAGTTATACCGTAAATAGACAACTTAAGCGTATCAGAACGTAAAAGACACCACAGCCATAAGACAACGAGATGTCTTACCCTACATGTAATGTGTCCTTTTGAGAATACATTATGTAGTCTCGCTGGCAGATGTAATAGTCAAGATTCTACACCACAAACTGTACTAACCTAACTTAACCTAACCTAACCCCCCCAAAAAAGTATAATAGAATCTCCTCGCTTAAAATACGGCTCCAATCGACGCAAGAGAACTCCAACAGGTGTTCTACAGGTGCTACAACACGCTACAGAGTTATACAGCCATCAGAGGACATGTTAGGGCCTCTCTACATGCCATACAACTACAAAGGGGCATCACAGGCCTCAATATATGCTATACCTTCACCAATGAACAGTATATAGCCTCCACACCTGCTATATTCACCCCAATATATGCTATACCTTCACCAGTGGACAGAATATAGCCTCCACACCTGCTATATTAACCCCAATATATGTTATAAGCTTTGATAACACGCTATAAGGTCTTAATATATGTTTTACGATTTATTATATACGTTCCATCATATAATAGATGCCGGACTTGGCCTCTGCTATACTGCCTCAATAATATAGCAAAAAAATAAGTTGGGAGTAAAGAGAAACATCCAAGAGGCTAAACAACCAAACAACCAGTCAACCAATCAAACCAATCAACCAATCAAAGCAATCAACCAATCAAACCAATCAACCAATCAAACAAACCAATCAATCAAACCAATCAACCAATCAACCAATCAAATAAATCAACCAATCAAATCAATCAACCAATCAAATCAATCAACCAATCAAGCAACAAAGACGAATCAACCAGACCTCCATTACAACCCCTAACCTAACCTAACCTAACCTTCACCCCGACTGAGGTATAAATTACTCACCAACAATAACTAATGAATTTAAACTTCCCTCTGTTACCTGTGTCATCTATTACCTCACCTGACTTCATCCAATTAACATGTGGTTAAATAAACGTAATTTAACCCTAACAATATAACTTAAGGTGAGGTAAGCTAATTTAGCCTCAATTTTTTGGCATCAAACGAAAATTATAAAGACATATTTCTTCTTTGATCTCATCGCTAATTACTATTTTATACACTGTTAAATATCAAGAAAGATCATATTTCACTAAGTACATATTATCACTGTTCAGTACGTAGTGTAACCTCGTATTATAGGCATTAACGTACAGTAATTATGATAGGTTATTTTGTACATATCTCCGTGAGTCATGATAACACAATTCAAGTCATAGTTAAACTTTGTAATGTGACACTGATTGTACTTCACACAGTTTATTCTCATAAGTAGAGAGTTTGTTAGTAATGTCTCCTATCTTCCCTCTTTCCTCTCCTTCTTCTATCCTCTCTTTCCCCTCTCATTTACTGCGAGCTAATTTAAGATCTGTTCGGTCTTGGCACCTATCGCGTCTGTTCTCGTTATCGTATTCCCCAAATTGGTAGTTAAAGGTCTCGTAGGGCTGCGGTAAGGTCATTATCGATAATTAGGAGCGAGGGGCGGAGTGATGACAGAGTCGGAATGAAGTCTTGGCTGATGTGAGGGAGAGACAGAAGGTCAATTATAGGTCATTAAGAGATCATTATAAAGGGGTGTGTGTGTGTTTGTTTTAGTGTGAGGTCTTTATAAAGGGGTGTGTGTGTTTGTTTTAGTGTGAGGTCTTTATAAAGGGGTGTGTGTGTTTGTTTTAGTGTGAGGTCTTTATAAAGGGGTGTGTGTGTTTGTTTTAGTGTGAGGTCCTTATATAGGGGTGTGTACTTATGAAGGAGTGAGTCGTAGTGTTTATGAAGGAGTGAGTCGTAGTATTTATGAAGGAGTGAGTCGTAGTATTTATGAAGGAGTGAGTCGTAGTTTTTATGAAGGAGTGAGTCGCAGTGTTTATGAAGGAGTGAGTCGTAGTGTTTATGAAGGAGTGAGTCGTAGTGTTTATGAAGGAGTGAGTCGTAGTTTTTATGAAGGAGTGAGTCGTAGTGTTTATGAAGGAGTGAGTGTTTATGAAGGAGTGAGTCGTAGTGTTTATGAGTCGTAGTGTTTATGTAAGGAGTGAGTCGTGAGTGTGTTTAGGAGTGAGTCGTAGTGTTTATGGAGTGAGTCGTAGTGTTTATGGAGTGAGTCGTAGTGTTTATGAAGGAGTGGGTCGTAGTGTTTATGAAGGAGTGAGTCGTAGTGTTTATGGAGTGAGTCGTAGTGTTTATGGAGGAGTGAGTCGTAGTGTTTATGAAGGAGTGAGTCGTAGTGTTAAGAAATGACACATTATCCTTGATTGTGATTGGTTGTCATAACATCTATTCAAACTTCTTTTTTGTGGATTTTAGAGAGAAAATGGACCGTGGGTGGAGTTATAAGGTTGTTGAACACGAACTAAAATGGGGGAATAATGATACTTAATCCTTTAAGTTGCTCATTTGTGTATTCCTTTGTTTATATGTGTGTCTGGAAACTGTCATAGTTATCCCTGGAATTTATTTTATAGCTGAGCTGTTTTCTGTTATGCTTCTTATTTTATTTTCTGACCCGTTTTCTGTTTTTGTTTGTTGTGGCAGAATTACAGTTTGATCAAGATCTATCTAGTGCTCAAGGGTCGTCAAGACTCTCACTAGATATTCTATATAGTACAACCAATATATCTTTTAAGGTAAGGGTCGTCTAGAGGCAATATCGGTAATATAGTGAGTACAGTATTATGAGGCAATAAGAAATACGTTACACAATTTTTTAGGCCTCAGTCCAAGGCATTACGTTAAATGGTTATAGGATATTAGTGTTTAACTTGGGGCTTAAGATTTGGTTTTTGTTATACACACGAGTCATATCAAGTGCAGAATATGTTGAATAAAATTTGGAGGTTGCTTTCATGCGTCTTCCTCGGTGAAAAGTTATCTTAAAACGTGTTATCAGGGTCTTTGAACATAGTTGTAATTCAGTTCAGAGGTTCGCTTGGGGTCTTAAACGTGTCCTGGTAAATTGCAATAGATCGTTAAAGGTCCCCAGAGGCTATAAAAGTAGCAACTGCTGGTGAGGTGTGTTTATGAAGAAGGTTGGAAGGGTACAGGAGGGTGCAGGGTGTGGTTGGAGGAGGGGGGGGCTAACGTGTCGTGTTTTCTAGTCCTGTGTTTATCATAGTTCACCCTCGTAGTAACTCTTGTCCCGCTCATTCTTTATCGCGTTTTACATCCTCTATTATGTCTAGTTAAGTCCTATAAATTTACCTCGGCTGGCTCAATTCCTGCTGCTTTTTTCTTTTTTTTTTACTTTAGAATTTATCTCTTTGATCATGCGGCTATTCACCTTAATGTTGACGATTACGGTGGAGTTAATTGATTTTGAGGCGCCTTGTTGTATCACCTGACATTGAGTTGCCAATTTTTGTTTATTTCTTGCGCTAGACTTTGTTATTGTTGGTGTTTTTTGTGGGGATACATAAGAAAATAAATCATCTCTTTCACTGTCCGTTGTTTTTTAAGCAAGGATTAAATTTGTATATAACTATTCCACAAAGTTTGAATGGTGTAATAAAGAAAATGTAAATATATATTAATTTCTTACCAAACGTCCTTTCCTCCATCATCCCCCCTCCCCCTCTATCCTTCCGTCCCTCCCTCCAACCGTCCATCCATCCCTCTCTCTCCCTCTCTCTTTCTCTCTTCAGGCAAAAATTCGCCCTAGCAAGACTTTACCCAGGGTGGAATATCATTGTCGCGAAAACTGTCCCCAAAATAAAGGCAGATATTGGCAGCCAGTTTGGTCGTCTTATCTAGGACTTTGCCGCTGAGAACGCCCAAGCCGCTTACCAATCGAGCCTTACATTCTTCTTGTCGGGTTCTGCCCATGAAGAAAAACTTATTAGTGCCATTTTTTGGATTTCAGCGATTTTGTTTTCATTTCCGTAAGTGCTCGTGTGTCTGCAGAGTATTAATATCCCCTACAGACTTTTGTTACCGTTCTGTGTTATATATATTTTTTTGTACTACATATTCTGTTGAATATATTACATGGTTTTAAGTACCACAGTGGCGTGTTGGTAGTTAGAAACGAGTTATTATTCAAATATTATAATTAGCTGAAAGAAACAACGTGCTCACATTTGCATATCATTTTGCTTTACATGTTCAGTTTACACGAGATATTACCGACATAAAAATCCTTTAATAAGAACTAAAACTAATTATAATAAACTATACAAATAATATTAAGTGAAAATATCCTAGACGACAGAGCGAGACGCGAAGGATTATCTGAGATCCTTAACTCAACTGGGAACGTTTACAGACTTGACAAAAATGATCGGATGTTCCAACACTCTGAGATTTCTTCTTGTGATTGCTATTGAGAACGGAGGGGTGAGGACCATTATATTCTGCCTGTGTGTCCGTGAGTCCGTCAGTGTGTGAGTCAGTCAGTCAGTGTGGGAGTGAGTCAGCCAATTTATATGTATAAATTTTCTTTCTTCCTATTTTATCACCTATTACCAATTCTCTGCCTCTTCCTTCACTCCCTAATATCAAAAACCCCATTATTATCGTTGTTCTTTATTCCCCATTTATTACAAATTTCCCTCGGGCTATTTCTCTACATTTCGTTTACTAACCATTTATAGAATTCTTGGTCATTCCTCTATTTCTTTCCCCAAACTTTAGGCGACGTTGTTGACGCTGGTATGCAAATGGCTGGAATGAGCTGGCCTGAATTTTGTAAGTAATATTGGATTCTATTACAACCCGAATATCATTTTGAATGTTACGTGGGGGGGAAAGGGGGAAGGAGGGGGGAAGGGAAAAGTGGGGGGGAGGGGGGAATATTTTGTCGTATAATTAGAGAGGTGGTCACTGCTTTCCTTCTTGTGAACTCGAGGACGATGCTGGTGATGATAGTGTGTGTGTGTGTGTGGCGTTGGGTCGGTGTGTGTGTGTGTGTGTGGCGTTGGGTCGGTGTGTGTGTGTGTGTGTGGCGTTGGGTCGGTGTGTGTGTGTGTGTGTGTGTGTGTGTGTGTGTGTGTCTTCACCTCGTCTGTACCCTCACACTCTTCTCTGTCTTGAAGTCTCCCTCCCCCATACTGTGCCTCTAAATTTCATGATTTTATCTCTCTATCTGGTAGTTATCTCCTGGATTTCTCTTTATCTCTTGGGATACGGCCGAGGGATCTCCTACGTATATAATGTTGATGTGTGTCTCTGATGATGTGGTTTGTCTGATGCCTTTCGAGTTTCTCAGTTTTACACAAGATATTTCAGTGTTGTTGTTTTTTTTGTTTATCTTATTATCTCTCCCTTGTTTTAACTGATGTATCTTTATGTATTTACTTGTGTAGTTTAGAGTTTGTTTATCATTTCTACTGTAGTTTTGTATTTTAGGTCAGTTCTGATAGTAAACATTCGTCATGATCTTTTTTTTTTTGGGTGGGGGGATGATTTGATTTCCCCAAAGGTTTTCCTGCGTATATTGAAGCGTCCCTGTGATATAGATCATTCTCCCCCTTCCTACTTCCATCTATATTCTTTCCTCTCTTCGAATACATATCTCTCCCATAACACTTCCTCTGTTACTACACCTATCCATATTCTTCCCTCCTCCCTTACACTCTCTTCCCTCCTCCCTTACTGCTTTCCCCTCCCTCACTCCCTTCCCTCCACACTCTTCCCTACTCCCTCCCTCCATACAGTGGCTCTAAGGCGGACATAAACTCACCTAATGTACGTGTGTTGGAAGGAGTGCAGACTGCATGGATGATTCGTAACTTAACTCAGCGTCAGGGTGACCATTCACGAGCGCCTGTGCGAGTAATCAACAGCGCCAGCACGAGAAAATACAACGCCAGGAGAACTTTTGATTTCTTTCTATCTATAGTGACTTTTACTCGCGGTTAGACCAATGTTATGATACCGTAATAACTCACTAATTCTGTTATTTGTTGGGTCATTCTTTTTCTCTCTTCTACACATATCTCTTTCCCTTCTTCTCACAGCTATCATCTTCCACATTCTTCCTTCTTTCCCTTCAACACTTTCCCTCTTACTTATCCTTCCTTCTCTCCCTCCTACAGCTACCCTCTTCCATCCTTTTCTCCCTCCCATAACTACATGTTACCTCCCTCCCACATAAACTACCCCCCCCCCTCCTTCTCTCTCTCCCTCCAAATGGCATCTCCCTTATTCCCTCTCTAAGCGAAATATTCTCCCTTCACCTTATTCCTCCCTCTCTCCCTCCCTCCCTCTCACATATACAGTACTTCCCTCCAATAGGTTTCTCTCTCCCTCTCTTCTCTTCCCTCCCTCCCTCCCTCACTCTCTCTAAAAATATTCTTCCCTCCACCGGTGTCTCTCCTCCCTTTCTTTTTTCCTTCTCCCTCCCTCCCTCTCCAAAGGAGGAGGAGGAGGGAGGAATGGAATAGGAAGGAGGGTGGGATGGTGGAATGGCATGGAGGTTAAGATGATGGGATGGGAGGGTTGGTGGGATGGAGGGATGGTGGGATGGGAGGGATGGTGGGATGGGAGGGTTGGTGGGGTAAGAGAAGAAATAAGAACTCTGGCTACACGCTGAGGTAATGGAATTTAAAGAGAAAATTCAACGATGTGCAAGTTATATATTTATACCCCAGGGAACACTTTGTACAGGGGTATAACCTTATAAACCAGGGGTGAATATAGATGACCTGACCTGACCTAACCTCGTATACTAGGGGTGAATATACCTGACCTGACCTGACCTCATAAACCAGGAGTGAATATAGCTGACCTGACCTGACCTAACCTCGTATACTAGGGGTGAATATACCTGACCTGACCTGACCTAACCTAACGAATCTGAATCTCTCTCTTGGGTTCGTGGTTCAGGAAGGAAAGACGAACGGATTTGAGTAGTTGGCTTTATACATTTCTTCTCAGTGGGCTGTTTCGTGTTATAAATAATTTCTCTTGTTGTTGTGTAGCTTTCATGATTTACCTGGCCGCTCGTCCCCTCCTCCACTCTCACAATACCCAGGTATGTATCTCACCTGAATGTATTCTCTTCAACACCATTCACAGGTGACAAGGGCAGAGAGAGAGAGAGAGAGAGAGAGAGAGAGAGAGAGAGAGAGAGAGAGAGAGAGAGAGAGAGAGAGACAGAGAGAGAGAGAGAGAGAGAGAGAGAGAGAGAGAGAGAGAGAGAGAGAGAGAGAGAGGAAATTATAGTGATTATGCAGGTATTTCTGTGCGCTACATGTTAAGAAAGAGTAAGAGATATTGGTAGAAGAAAAGAATGAAGAAAAGTGATAAAAGTAGAGGAGAGAGAGGAAAAAACAGAGACAGAGAAACAGACATAAACAGACATAGACAGACAGACAGACAGACAGACAGACAAACACTAATATTCATGACCTTATCGCTATACAACAAATTATCAAGAGGAAAAGATGAAACCAAAACCATCTCATAATCATTCTTCTCAACCACCCCCCACCCCTCCCCCACGTCTGGTCTGTCTGTCTCTCTGTCTGTTGCTCTGAGCCACGGCAATTTCCCTGCTTTTCATCGTTCTCATCATCGCAAAGTTTCCATTTCTACCAACAGGGGAAAATTTTCGTCCTCAACTTTTAAAAAAAATACATAAAAAATTTGAAATGTCCGCCATGCTCTTTCACCTGAGAGTATATCCAGCATACCAGACATATTCAGCATACCAGCAGTAGTCTTTATGTTGACGTATATTCCACATACTTGTTCTATTTTATGTTGACATTATAAATCTATCTATCTATCTATCTATCTGTCTGTATTTCTATCTGTCTATCTGCCTGTCTGTCTGTCTGTCTATCTGTATGTCTGTTTAATCCTTCCATCCATCTATCCATCTATTGGCGTCCATGTACAGTATGTAAGTGTATGTGTGTGTGTGTGTGTGTGTGTGTGTACCCAAGAATACACACGACATTAGTCAACGTACACACACACACACACACACACACATACCGTCCCATTAACCCTTCATTTAAAATTCTATTTACCTCCTTGATCTTCCTACTTCCTCCTCTTCTTCTTCCTCCTCCTCCTCCTACCCCTTCCTGTCTTTCCTTTTATTCTCCTCCTTCCCTCTACTCCTCCCCCTCTTCCCTTCCCCTGTTCTTTTCTCCTCACCTTCCTCCTCCTCCTCCTCCTCTTCTGTCCTTCCTCCTCCTCTCCTTCCTCCTCCTCCTCTTCCACTCCTTCCTACACCACGACTAACGTCCAACCTATAATTTAGTAGTACCACCTAAAGATCAATACCCTTAAGAATAGAAGAGAGGGAAGAGGAGAGAAAGAGGAGAGGAGGAGGAAGAAGAGAGGAGGAGAAAGAATAAAGGAAAGAGAAGGAGGGAAGAAGGAAAGGGAGAGGGGAGTGAACACAAGCGAATATAAGAGGTGGGGGGGGAAGGGGGAGGCGATTACAAATGTTACCGGAACTAAAAATATTTGACGAGAGGTGGAAACAGATGTGGCTAACTGGGGAAGTTTCTAGGGGAGCTTTTGGCTATACTGGGTAGGTTATTCTGGCCTAGGGATTAATGGGCAAGAGAGAGGGGGGAGGGAAGGGTGTAAGGAAAGGGTAAGGGTGCTAGGGGGCAAGAGTGTAAGGAAAGGGGGCAAGAGTATAGGGAAAGGGGGCAAGAGTATAGGGAAAGGGGGCAAGAGTGTAAGGAAAGGGGGCAAGAGTGTAGGGAAATGGGGCAAGAGTATAGGGAAAGTGTGAGGGACAGTGAGAAGGGGTAAGGTGAGAGGGAACAAGGGAAAAGGGGCAAGAGTGAAGGGCAAGGTAGAAGAGGCAAGGGTGTAGGGTAAGGGAATGTAACTGAGGGAGGCTGGTGGAGGGAGAGAGAGAATAAAACTGAAAAAAATAGAAAAGGGAAAATGGAGAATAAAGGGAGAATAACGACAGACAGACAGACAGACAGACAGACAGACAGACAGACAGAAAGACAGACAGACAGACAGACGGAACAAATACCCAAATAATTTTTTCCCAAATATTAAAAAATAAATAAAAATTCCGAAAAAATATAAAAAATAAAAAATAAAAAATTCTCGACCAACTCGGAAGTAAATAAGAATGAAGAATAAAAGGAAACCACAAAGGCAATAAATAGAGGAACAAAGGGAGAGGGAAATGGGCCACTGAGAAACAATAAAGGAATTTAGTAAGATAGAAGAAGACTATAAGAGAGAGACAGGAAGAAAACAATGGGTATTTACAGCCGAGAGAAGGTGTACCGTCTCTCTCTCTCTCTCTCTCTCTCTCTCTCTCTCTCTCTCTCTCTCTCTCTCTCTCTGTGTGTGTGTGTTTGTGTGTATGTAGGATTGTGGGTATTATGTGTGTGTGTGTGTTTTTGTGTATGAATATGTATGTGTTTTGTAAGTATATTAAGTATATAAAATTAATTTATTTTATTAACACACACACACACACACACACACACACACACACACACACACACATCATTACTTATCTCGACATTAAACAAAAATTACTCAAAATAAACTAAAAATATATATATATATATTCACCAAACAAGAATTATTCTCAGGTTATGACACAAACAATATTATAACAAGAGGGACAATTGACAGAGTCGGTGATTACTCGTTATTGCATCATATATCTTGACTGTTATAATGCTTATATTGTTATTGCAATGACATTATTATACGTGTTATGTAATCCACAGTTAAATAAAACATTATACAGCGTTACGAGCCATTCGATTTGAGTGTAAATTATATATTTTTGTCCATTATGGGTTGTTTAGATACACTCAATATATACATGACTATTTTTATATATTATACAGTATATAAAGGTAAGCCAAACGTTAACTCGTACATCATCCTAGAAAACGTATTTATAGCTCTTCTATTGAGTGTGATATAAACCTATCATCCTGGGAATCGTATTTGGGTAATGGAAAATTTGGAATCTATGCAATGCTTCTTTCATCCTGGGAATCACAGACACACACCTGTTAATGGAAAAAATACAGCTGAAGGTAATGTATCTGTGGTAAGTCTCTCATCCTGGGAATTGTACTTGGCAATGAAAACTATTTTGTTGTTCGTTGTTTTGTTTTAACATGAGTATTATTGTTGTGGTTGTTGTTGTAGTTGATGTTGTAATTCTAGTTGTATTTTTGTTGTTGTTATTGTTGATGCCCGTATGATATTGGTATTAGTTAATGGTGTTGTATAAGTAGTAGTAGTAGTAGTAGTAGTTAATGTTAGTAATGTTGTTGTAGTTGATTATGTTGTTGTTTGTGTAGTTATTGTTTATATGATGACAGACATTGTTCCGTCGTGATCCGGGACTTGACATAGTTTAGTCAAGCAGCACAAATTTAATTGAATTCTTGGAGTTTTGTTGCAAGAATTATTGCAATTGATAAATCTCAATTTCCTTCCTTCCTCCTCCTTCCCCTCCTCCTCCTCCTCCTGTTCCTTCTCCTCCTCTGTTCCTCTTTCTTTCCCTCCTCCTCCTCCTCCTCATCCTGCTTCTCTTCCCCCTTCTTCTCCTCCTCCTCTTCCTCCCCTCAGGTGATCTATTTTTCTTCTCTCTTCCTCCGTATTTATTGCCATTCTCTCTCTTACATCTTCATCAATTCTCACTCTCCCTAGTCTCTCGGCGCCTCTCTCACCTCTCCTTCATCAACTCTCCCTCTCTCCCATAGGGATTAATTCTCTCCCTTTTTTTCACCATTTACATCAGTTTTTCCTCTATTTTCCTCATATATTCCTATGCCTCCTCTTTATCATCTCCTCCTCCTCGTGTGTTTCACCTTCCCCCGTCTCTCTCTCTCTCTCATTCCCACTTTCATCACCTCCCCTCTTCCCTACCTTCATAACTTTCCCCTCTCCCCTCACCTTTCTCTCTCCTATCTTCATCAGATCTCTATCTGTTCCATTTCCATCATCTCTCCCCCTCTCTCTCTCTCTCTCGCATTCTCTCTCTCCTCCAACTTCATCGCCTACCTTCTCTCTCTCTCTCTCTCTCTGTCTAGGTATTGTAAACATTTTATATTATATTTTAACCTCACCTCACCTCACCTCACCTCACCTTACCTCACCTCACCTCACCTCACCTCACCTCACCTCACCTCACCTAACTATTCCCAAATTTTCAAACATAATTATTTCTCGTGTTTCTGACAGATAAAAAAGAAAAGCATTAAACAGTATAATTAATCGACGAAATAGACTGGAAAAAAAATGGAAACAGAAAAATATATTAGAAGCGAAAGCCAGAGAGTCAGTTAGTTGCCTTAAGTTATTTATTCCCAACTAATGGCTGTCTGTAACATATCATATCGCATTTTCATTTTTTTTATTGGAATAAACGTCACTTCACGGTAACAAAATTATTTCCCAGTGGGTATTTAATCTCTTGATTGACTTGTAACAGATTGTAATTTCCTATCGTGATTGATTCTCTATTGTGTTATCCAAAACTACGGCAGTGTAGTTGCGAGATTGATTTATGATGAAGACTTGTCATTGAGATGTTATGTATAGGGATATGCGGTGTGTATGTGCGTGTGTGTGTGTGCGCGCACGTATGTGGAAGCGCGTGCACGTGTATGTGACGCAGAGACACAAGAATTATATTTTGTATAGCATTAAATATCCCCATTACTGTCATAAGGCTTGAAATCCTCCTCTTACCCAGATATATTCGTCCATATCACTCATATACAACAGTGACAACTTTCCCTCAAGAGCTAACTCATCACAATAGGCTCGAATTTCCACAGATTTTGTTATTATTATGTTTCCTCCTGTGTGGTGACGTGAGAGCAGATTAAACTAACTTTTCCAGGTAACACGACATAATGGAGGTAGAGTGTAATGGAAACTATATCTCTATAATGACTAAATACGTCGTCTCTCTCTCTCCCTCTCCCTCTCTCTCTCTCTCTCTCTCTCTCTCTCTCTCTCTCTAACCCACTCAAGCAGCAGCTAGACCAGACCAGGTACAGTACAGCATGACCACCCACTCAACCTTGGTACCTTAGCTTCATTCTAACATTCTTCCTGCTCGTTACACTGTACCCTATCCCCGCCTACCTCTCTCTACCTTATACAACGTTAGTGTTTATACAGTTGATGGGTTTCTTATGGAGCTAAATTAGTGGTGTTACGGTGTTCCTCTTGTTCAGTGCCGGAGCTGTCAGGTTGAAGGGCACTTACAGGTCATTTTTATACACGTTAATGATGTTTGTACGTACCTGTGTGTGTGGGAGGGGGGAAGTCCTCAACACTCGCTAGATTTTTACACGCACAGGTTTATATATTTACCTTTAAATTGTTGCGCGCGCACACACACACACACACACATACACACACACACACACACACACACACACACACACCATATTCCTGGAACTACTTCCCTGTTCTCACAATAGTCATTTTTGCATTGAGTAAACACACCCAACTTAATTAACAGGTAGAGGGGCTCTACCTCACCTGCCGGGCATCTAGAACAATGGACTAATCCCCATGTCTTACACCACCCACTAACGCTATAATGTTTTGACTTTGTATGAGTCTATCATTATTTAATATTAAACTCAGGTGTCAATCAAGGGGACATAATTTTATTCTTAATTTACTATAACACGTATAAGTATTCTAAATTATCTTGTACAGGTAAAAAATTATTTAATTTATAAGGGAACTAAATTAAGTAGATTAATGAGTTACAATCTACCGGTGAACAGTAGATTATGTATTGTATATAATTATTCTATAAGTGGTACATCTACACGTTATAGTCTATAATCTGTAGGAACTGTACATACTGTAGTCTACAAGTGGTACAGTTTGAAAGTCTATATAATGATACAGTCTACATATGCTCGTTATCAATCTATAAATACTAAGACTACAGATTTCAAGTGTTACATCTACAGACTACAAATGACTACACGTACCTACAAGACCTACATCTATATTCAATAAATCCTTGCTCATAAATTCGTAATAATATTGACGTCTTAAGTAACAAGATGAAAAAAAAGTATTCTGAAAACGTCATCAAATTCTACGTTCTCTTTCTGATACAAAAAATAATGGAGGGATAAAGTAATTTCCTGTAGGAATTGGATGATCATAAAATTCTATTATTTGGTCATCAACTCCAACGTAGTATCATTATTTTATGATTTGGGTGATACTGGTAATAGTGTTTATATAAAATAGTAAAGAAATGTTTGAAGAAGGATGTTTAAGTTAATATCTAACTAATTAAGGGTAAATAGGGCCCATTTTATGCCTATTAAAGATGTGAGATGATAGAATCCTAATGTAAGTGGCTTCAGAATTTGTTGACGATATTTTGAGGTCAAAATTCCTATTCCTCGTTTAGGTAAGAATAAACCAACAATAGAACGGACAATAAAGTGGTGACGCACCTTCAGTACATTAACGATGAGAGAGGCAAGTGCTTCCAACTTTGTGAGGTCCAGAGAGACAGACTATGTTAGGTAGGTGTGTGTGTGTGTGTGTGTGTGTGTGTGTGTGTGTGTGTGTGTGTGTGTGTGTGTGTGTGTGTGTGTGTGTGTGTGTGTGTGTGTGTGAAATTGGACCCGAGAGAGCTGTCAGACACAACTACTTGAGGCCATAAACATCCATATGACTTGATACCTGCTGTTGGAAGTCTGTGAAATGACTCCTGTCTCACATATAAGAACTTCACTATGCAAGAGAAAAGTTCTGAGATGACACACATACCCAAAGACAGGCTAGAAAAAATAAAAGGTTCCAGAAACAAGAGGAGTGTTCCCCCAAAGACATATCAAAGTCTTCCAGTTCACAAAATCCATGGGGATCCACTTTTATCCCTGATGCATTTCTTGAGACAAGCTTCTCTGTGCTCGACGATGTCCCCAACACCTCACCAGGCAGCCACCTCATGCATAACAAGAACACCAACACCCACACACCCACACACCCAGTCACAGTTCTTGTGTCGCCACCCTCCTCACGCACGCTTGCTCCTCTGAATGCCCTCCCATATTTCTGACGTCGTGTGGAGGACCGCTGCTAGAGAACTTGACAACACGCGTGAGAAAACCTGCCTGGTGTAACAAAGAGACAGAGAGAGATAGCTACTAGAGTTTGGTGTTAAAAGCAGAATTTGAAGAGAGAGAGAGACAGAGAAAGAGACAGAGAGATAGAGACAGAGAGAGAGAAACAGAGAGTCTATAACCATGAATATTCCTGAGTCTCCACACACCCAATTCTACCAACATGAGCAGAAATAATTAATCTTTCCATTACTATGATGCATATTTTTAGGGAAATCATCAACAAGGAAATGCAATTATAACTTGTATAAAGGACAATTGTGTTTGTGAACATGAAAGGAGAATTATAATGGGAGTGAACATCTTTGTTTTCTTGAGACAGATGCAAGAGAGGAAGGATGGAATTATTGCAGTAAATGTGTTTGTATTTATATATATCCCTATAACACACACACACACACACACACACACACACACACACACACACACACACACACACACACAAGCGGCGTATCCTATTTTGTGGAGGCAGCGAGGTATTGTAGTTGGTTGTGGGATTGTTTAAAGTTAATTTAGGTCAAATCCTCTTTAACCCCGTCATAGTGTGTGTATGTGTGTGTGTGTGTTTATGTGTCAGTAGGTTCAAACTACCTCAATAAAGTTCAATTAAATGCATAACGCTCATTTTTATCACATAGCAACGTCACCTGACCCAGCAGAGGTCATATAAGCCAGTACCCAAGGTCAACTAACCCATCAGAGATCATATAAACCAGTACCCAAGGTCAACTAACCCAGCTGAGGTCATATAAACCAGTACCCAAGGTCAACTAACCCAGCAGAGGTCATATAAACGAGTACCCAAGGTCAACTAACCCAGCAAAGGTCATTTATAAGTCAGTAACCCACTAAGCCGAGGCGCAAATGGGGACAACTTAGTTAGAGGTGAACTCAACATATTTCACCTTACTCGTGTTGTGAGTTTTTGCCCGTGTCTGTAGATTTAATTTACATGTAATTTGATAACGTCATCCTCGGGTGTGTAGATGAATGAAGTTACAGCTTGAGTGAGGAGGACTTAGTACATTGTATCTTTATGTATGTATGTATGTTTGTATATGTATGTATTTCCATGTATGTTTATGGATAAGTATAGTTTTGTATGTATGTATGTATGTATAGTCATAATTCGACAAGAAAATTCATTGTCTTAATCATAATAAGATTCTCAAAGCCCAATTGGTTAGGTTAGGTTAGGTTAGGTTAGGTTAGGTTAGGTTATGTTAGATTAGGTTATGTTAGGTTAGGTTAGGTTAGGTTAGGTTAGGTTATGTTAGATTAGATTAGGTTAGGTTAGGTTAGGTTAGGTTAGGTTAGATTAGATTAGGTTAGGTTATCTCATCTCACTCACACACCAGACCAAAGTAATTTCGTGAGTAAACAGTGCAGTACATTTCTGACGCTACCGCCCAACCGGGATATATTTGCTTCATTATGGTAAATGTGCGCCAACATATTGTGCGCCAGCTTTAACGTTCGCTAGCTCAGTGTACGCCAAGTGATCCTCATGTTAATTTATTCATTGCATTACTGGAGGAAATGAACCCAGCAGAATTGATATGGAAATCACGTATACATATAAATTTCCCGACGTTGTTTGACAAATAGGAACGGGCTCCGGGCAGAGACAAATATTTGGATCCCCAGTTTCATTTGCTTGTGTTTGGGGAGAAGAGGAAGTCTCAAGGAGCAGAGAGGCGGAGTAGGATGCGGTGGCAAGACGAAGCAAGAGAGAGAGAGAGAGAGAGAGGAGGAAAAGAGAGAGAGGGAGAGAGAGAGGGGGAGAGAAAGGAAGGAAGGAAAGAGAGGGCGGGGAATAGAGGCAGAAGAACTAAAAGTATATAAAAAAGGAAAAAATATAGATACAGAGAGAAACAAAGTGTATATAGTAAAACGAGAGAGAAATGACGGAAAAAAGAGAGAAAGTGTAGGAACAATAAGACGATAAATTGGAGGCAAGCACAAGACATACCATGGAGGAAGGAGGGGGAGGGAATGGAGAGGAGGGGGAGGTTGTTGGAGGAGGAAGGGTAAGAGGGGAGTGGGGAAGGGATGGGGAGTTGGATGTGGAGGGGTGGGAGGTAGGAGGAAGGGAGTGGTAGGAGGAGGTAGGAGGAAGGGAGGGAAGAAGGGAGGAGGAGGTAGGAGGCTAATTCCAAGATATCACAAATCTGAAACAGTTTTATGGACTCCCAAATATCTCTCTCCGCGGCTCCGACATCCATTTTTTTTTCTTTTTTTCTTGAACTGACGACCGTTAACGACCGTTGATGTTCACTGATTACCGTTAACGACCGTTGGTGTTCACTGATTACCGTTAATGACCGTTGGTGTTCACTGAAGACCGTTAACGACCGTTGGTGTTCACTGATTACCGTTAACGACCGTTGGTGTTCACTGATTACTGTTAACGACAGTTGATGTTCACTAATCACTGTTAATAATCGTTGTTAGTCGTTTCTATCGGTTAATATTCTAACGTTATGTTAAATCAATCATTACTAACGACCATTGAAGTTCGCCTTTGAAGAATTATTCTCATTATGGAAAAAATGCTTATCTGATAATTTTCTGTTTATTGATCGTCGCTAAAAAACAGTTAATTATCGTTATTATCCGTTAGACTCCCTTACTAACCGTTTAACTGTAATTCTCTTCCGTTAATATCCAATGACGACCAGTGATGCCAATACCCTTATGACGAAGAGTGATGCCAATACCCTCTGAATTTTTACCCCACTCGCTACGGTAAATAGAATCTCACCTTTGATGGCTATCTGTTCTCTGAGTCCCCATTAACAGTGTCCATTAATGGTCTAGCTCCCAGGGGTTTATATCACGTAATCGGCCCTTCTCCCTCACAGCCACTCGTGTCGATAAAGCCGAGTTTTATTTCCCCATTACGCTGAGATATTAAATTACTTTATTTGGACTCGAGTTAAATACGCTGTTTTCGAGTCGGTTAACGTGATTCCCGATAACCTTGATCCCTATTAAGGAGGTGGAGTTAGCGTCCCGATTATCTTATCAGCATTGGTAGGGAATAGGTTAGGTTCCTCGTATCATATAAGGATTAGATTCCGGATTCTAAAAGTCTCGTAAGTTAAAGTTTTCTTAGAATAAACATCTCGAATAGCACAAAGATGGTTACCTAAACAGCTTCAATATTTTACTTGAGGAATTTTAGCATATCAACCCTACCGAGACAGCAGGAGTCGCAGTGTTCAAGATACTTTTTTGAATACTTATAGATAGTCTCTTGTTCTTAGTGAAAATTAATGTGTTTAACATCCTGCATTTTGAGAATCTAGACCGAGAGAATTATGTTAAAAATTGTATAGAATTTTTGGTGAGGAATATTTTTATCGAATATGGAGGATCTTTTTAGGTCGACATTAAGTAGTGAACAAAGGGGTAAATTATTCTAGTTCGCAGATTTTATAGACGAGAATACAAACCCAAACACTCGGTCACATATTGTAAACACAAGATGTAATTTCAGTGGATATGACCAAGGCGTCGAGCTCTGGCACACCGTCATAGTTTGGTTCACAGTAATGACATGATTTATTACATTAGATAATAAACACCTATGTTATGGTTTCTAATGTACAGTAGTTACCCACCGGCTTGAATAATCAGAGTAACAAAAACAATTCCACTAAACAACATCCATATCAAAATACACAAACTCACAACAAAAGCAAAAATAAAAAAAATAATAAAAAAATAGACCCTATGTTGTTATATATCACTACGTCGACCACTAAGGTATATTACCATGTTTATTTAGCTCACTCACTCAGTAAGTAAGGAGGCAGAGAGGGAGACGCTACCGCTTCTCCTCGCATAAACTAGGGCAAACTTTCGCGGTAATGTGGTGTTGTGTTGGCAAGAACCTCGCAGGCAAAACTTGGTGAAAACTCTTGGCACTCAACAACACGCTTGGCTCAGGAAATTTATACTCGTAATGGTAGGTTTAAATGTGTAATTTTTAGCTCATTTGACGTATCTTTTGTGAGTACCGAAGAGGCCCTACGTGAGCTGTTGTAGTGGGCTTATGTAAGTGGAGGTATTGTAGTAAGTTTCATCAGTGAAGGTACTGTAATGTTCTTATAAGTGAAGGTACTGTAATGTTCTTATAAATGAAGGTACTGTAGTCTGTTTTATAAGTGGAGGAGCTTTAGTGTCTTATATAATATTGCACAGGAACTTCCCCGCTATATTACAGGACTGAGCTGTCTTCCCCAAAGACCCAAACACACCACACATTTGGGGTAATAACCAACCCTTAGTGCCACTCTCAACAAAGCTTATTATCCAAGTTCTATCATTTACCTTCTTGAGTCCTTTATCCAACCTCTTGAAGCCTAAATGGATAAATAACAAAAAATTTCACCTGCATTTTTTTAATTAATTTACCTGTGATATAAGGAGGTAAATTAGAGGTGTAAGGTTTTCCCCGTGAATAAGATACTACCACACGAGGCAATTCCATGAAAACTCATCACTCAGGAGTCACGTATTTTCTCGGTGATTTCTTAAGCTTTCATGGTGTCTGGTGTCTGATAATCCATGAAGTCAAAAAATTCATGGGAAAACAATGCGGAAAAATAGTAACCACGAGGGAGTTAATATACAGATTAGGTTATATTTCAAGTCTGTTAATTATCATTTATGTATATTTTGTTATTTTTAATCCATTTACGTATCTTAATTCATGCTGTTATATGTGTTAGTCTCCTTAAGGTGATTTTAATATGGTATTTAACCTTCTTAAGTTTATATCAGTAACTGTATTTTATTTTCTTGATCTTGAATTGTTGTTTATTATCACAAAGGACATGAAGGTATAAGATATAATAAGAGGCTTTGTACAGGTGATGTTTTTTGTCGTTCTAATGCACTTCTGCTCACTAGTTATGACAGACAGACAGACAGACAGGCAGAGACAGACAGACAGACAGTTCCACGTCCACAATACATGCTCGAGGGATATTACTTTTCTTTTAAATTCTTGCGACAAACTTTTTTTTTTATGATTTACTTGAAGGCTTAAAATACTCTTAGATTTACTTTTTTTTTATTATACACTACATTTTCATTATACTCCAAAGAACTGTATATAGTGTTACTCTTATTGTAACTCTAAAAACTTTTACTTTTCATTTTACTCCAAAGAACTGTATAAAGTATTACTCTTATTGTAACTCTAAAAACTCTTACTTTTCATTATACTCCAAAGAACTGTATAAAGTGTTACTCTTATTGTAACTCTAAAAACTCTTACTTTTCATTTTACTCCAAAGAACTGTATAAAGTATTACTCTTATTGTAACTCTAAAAACTCTTACTTTTCATTTTACTCCAAAGATCCTCTACTCACCAGTGTTCATCCTTGAAACAGATGCTCTTAATCATATTGTATAAAAATATCCCTTACGATATTAACTATTTTTCCCGTCCAATAAACTATTAACTCTTAGAAATATTATCCATCATCCCTCGACAACAACAATGGCTGGTTAAAAATATTCCCACTCTTGATATAAACAGTCTATGTACACAAGGGATCATAAAGTGATAATGTCTCCCTTTCACCACCTCAGTTAAGCCTCAAGTTATGATATATTAGAGCCAGCATATTGTTCTAACCTCCCACACACCACACCTTAATAAATTGAGGCTATAACTCATCCATAATGAATTACACTATAATCATTTATCGCAATATATCATGTCAGCGGAGCAGCTCAAACTATTACGATATCTCAGAGGAATGTATCATGGGTCAGAGGTGTAAATCTATACATGAGGCAGAGTTACAGTTTACCTGGAGCGTTACCTTGCTGGAGCATAAGAGATTAGTGGGGAATACATCTTCCTACACCTGGTGGTTTGGAGATTATCGAAGGGGACTTTTGCGTCTGTGTGTGTGTGTACATATTGTAATATTATATAATGTGTGTATACTCGTATATAAATAACTCAATGTTGTGTATGTATGCATATGTATACATAATTAATAATATACATGTATACAGACATATATACTCCCATAGTCATTCACAGGCTGACACATACACCACCGACACTCGCACACTTGTCACCACCCCTTAGTTCCTTCCCCCACATCACTTGTCGGTCTCTAGGTCAACACAACTTGCTCCGCTCCCTCCTAACTTGCCTCCTCCGCCATGGAAACTTGTGGCAGGGGAAAAAAATGAAGCTTCAGAAGAAATTTAAGATAATCTTTCCCCTAAAAGTGTGTAAGATAGTTAGGTCGATAAGGGCACTTGTAGCTGTTGTCTCTCAGGAGGGGAATAATATTATGTAATTTTTATTTGTGTTTGTAACTCTGTGGATGTTTCTATTAACCCACCTTTCCCCCTATCCTTCTCTCTTTCTCTTTCTTCTTCCCTCCTTGTCTCCCTCTTTCTCCTTTATTATCAGTGTCTCCTACCCATCGCACGTCTTGCTCAGTACACACACACCGGCCTCAGCCAGCAGCGCACCTTGGCAAGACCAGCCCAACATCACACAATACAACAAAAGTAAAAAACCCCCAATCCATTATTTCCAGGAACTTGGCAGCTAGCAGAGAACATTCCCAGGGCCTTCTCTGCCCCCCCTCCTCCTTCTTCCTCCCTCTCTCCTCCCCACCATCACCCCCCCTCCTTTCTCCCTCTCCTTCCCTACCCTCAGCCCTTTCCTCCTCTCTCCCTCAAGCAATCAGGTTCCGCAAAGACTCTCTCTCTCCTTCTTTCTTTTCAACCTCTAGCTTGCCTTTGCTTGTTGGCCATGTGGGGATGCTGGCACCTGGGTTGTGGGTCCTGAGAGACACCTACCACCAAGTTTGTGGCCTCACCAAGCCGGCTGTTAACAAACTTGCCACATGAGACCCTACTACTGCAGCCACCTGACCCCCTCAAAGTAAGAAAACACACACACACGACACAACACAACACAACATACACACACACACACACACACACACACACACACACACACAACACACACAACACACACAACACCGCATAACACCCCACAACACAATACAACACAACACAAAAACCTTTACTCAAAATTCCTAATATATTGAGGATAACTATAGTAATAAATTAAAAAAAGAAACAAATAAATAAACAAGAACACTGAAGGTCTAAACAAATACACTAAACCTCCTCTAATGTTTGTCAAGAAAAAAAAATAGTTAGTGAAATCTGGAAGACGATCTCCGTAGAGTTAAGACGGCTGAGGATTACTAAGCAACCTGCATCGTGTAACTTGCAAATGTCTGGACGAATTTTGGTCTCAGGTGTTGACGTCAGTGTCTTTTTCAGTGTTGGTGGAGTATTGGAGTGTGAGTGTTGGAGTGATGGTGTCTGAGTGTTGGAGTGATGGTGTTCGAGTGATGGAGTGGTGTTGGAGTGATGGAGTCTCTGAGTGTTGGAGTGGTGTTGGAGTGATGGAGTCTCTGAGTGTTGGAGTGGTGGAATCTGAGTGGTGGAGAATGATTGTTAGTAGAGTGGTGAGTCTGAGTATTGTTGTTGCGATTAGGTTAGGTTACGTTAGGTTAGGTTAGGACATTTTATATTTTTACTCCTAGGTATTTTTCCTCATCTCTGTTTTATTCTTTCCTGAAAATAACCACTTGTGTTTCTCCTTAACATTTGTCTCTCTAAAACGGGTCGAGTTGCTCAGGAAGATCGTTCTCAGTGGCAAACGTTTATAGCTAAATATTCCTCCACCATAACAAGACCTGAGTCGCTCACCTCTTAATGATATCGTCTCTCACTCCTCTGTTCCCCCTCTCTCTACCTTTATCTTTCCTCTCTCTACCCTCTCTCTACCTCTCTCTTTCCTCTCTCTACCTCTCTCTTTCCTCTCTCTACCTCTCTCCTACATCTGTCTTCCCTCTCATGATGATGATGATGATGATGATGATGATGATGATGATGATGATGATGATGATGATGATGATGATGATGATGATGATGATGATGATGATGATGATGATGATGATGATGATGATGATGATGATGATGATGATGATGATGATGATGATGATGATGATGATGATGATGATGATGATGATGATGATGATGATGATGATGATGATGATGATGATGATGATGATGATGATGATGATGATGATGATGATGATGATGATGATGATGATGATGATGATGATGATGATGATGATGATGATGATGATGATGATGATGATGATGATGATGATGATGATGATGATGATGATGATGATGATGTGATGATGATGATGATGATGATGATGATGATGATGATGATGATGATGATGATGATGATGATGATGATGATGATGATGATGATGATGATGATGATGATGATGATGATGATGATGATGATGATGATGATGATGATGATGATGATGATGATGATGATGATGATGATGATGATGATGATGATGATGATGATGATGATGATGATGATAATAATAATAATAATAATAATAATAATAATAATAATAATAATAATAATAATAATAATAATAATAATAATAATAATAATAATAATAATAATAATAATAATAATAATAATAATAATATCAACAAGAATAATAACAACAGCAAAAATAACAAAAACACCACAAACAACAACTAACAACCACAACAACGAAAACACGATAAAAAACAAAAAAACAGAGAGAGTAACACAACACCATCTTCTGGCCCGCAATAAACAAATAAGATGGATAAGTTATGTTTACATATGACTGAAAAGACAAAAGAGCATCGGGGATAGTGAAGAGTTATAGATCAAAGAAGACTCAGCCTCATATACGTGGTAGTGGATCATTTGTCTTCAGCCTGGGACGTGAAATTTATTGTCCAGCTACATAAGAACACGGTAAAATAGGTTTATGAATGTAAAGGAGGGATAAAGAGAGAGAGAGAGAGAGGAAGAGAAATGAAGGAAATAGAGAGAGAGAGAGAGAGACAGACTGACTAATACTTTAACGCCAACCCACTTGTACGCAAATCCATCAGTACCCACTAATACCTACAAATATCCGCCCACTAATACCAAGTAATACCCACTAACGCCCACTAATACCCACTATTACCCACTAGTACCCGCTAATTCACACTAATTCCTACTAACACACCATTATTAAGGCGTAATGCCGTATTAGCGAAGCGACAGGAAGAGCTAATTAAATTATTGTCACGGCTTAAAGTAGCACCTCTTCCTACTCCTCCTCTTATCTTCCTCCTCTTTCCTTCCTCCTCTTACACCTCCCTCTCCTCCTCTCTCTCCCTCCTCCACTCTCTCTCTCTCATTCATTCTCATACCTGCTTCCTTCCTTCATTTTATCACAGCTCCTTTCTCTCCCTTGCTTCCTCCTGGTTTATTTTGTCCTTTCCTGTCTTTCTCGGCATCTTTATTGTGCTTACTTCCATTCCTGTCCCGTATACTTTTTCCTTATTGCTTCCTACGTTTTATTATTTGACTTTTTTATTTTTTTTTATACTTTTACTTTTGATTTTACTTTTATTTTTATTTTTACTTCTATATTTTTTGTACTTTTACTTTTTACACACACACACACACACACACACACACACACACACACACACTTATCTTCATTAGTCTATTATTATTATTTATATATTTTGATGATTATTATATTAGTTATCATTATTATTATTCTACTTTACACCATTGTTATTATCATTGTCATTATTGTTATTGTTAGAAATAGAGGAGGAGAGAGAGAGAGAGAGAGAGAGAGAGTGGGGTAGTATGAGCAGACTGGAAAGAGGGAGACGAAAGAGAATTGGGAGAAAGAATGATGGAGGAGAGAGAGAGAAGGACACATAAAGAGAGAGGATAAGAACGTTAGGAGAGGCACAGACAGAACGAAAGAGGCGAGGGGAAAGTGTGAAAACTAATGATGCGTCAATGATATGTGACTGTGAGACCAAAAACAGGAATGAGATAAGAGAGAGAGAGAGAGAGAGAGAGAGAGAGAGAGAGAGACAATAATCATTCTAACATTACTAAACACTCGTCAGCCAATCAGATGAAGAGAACTCCTGACGATGTAATTAGCATTGCTGACGTTGGGGAAATGACCACCTTGGATGCCACATAGTCAGCACCTTACCTTAACATCAGTCAGCATAGTTTTCCAGCCACCACATACCAGAAGTGTCAGCCAATATTTCACTTTTTTGTAACATTTTTGTCAGCAGTATCGGTAATTATCTTCATGTACACGTCAGCCTGTCAGTGTGAGTCTTTTATTCACTATACTGTACTGCCAGCTATCTTGATGTTACTGTCAAGTTGTCAGAACAGTCAGGAGCGTCAATCACCAGTTCGTCAGTTAAAATTGTCAGTTAATGAGAGAGGAAAAATACAACATCGACTTTCAGATAATGTCAGCAAGACCAGATTGTGTTTTAGAGCTGTCAGGCAGTGTCAGTCAGCAAGGTAATGCTTTTAAACTGTCAGGATTAAAATTTGGAATATGAAAACTCTCAACTGATTCTTCTACTGTGTTGTTTTTTTGTGAAAGGGCCAAGTTTCAAGCAGAGATTAGAAGCAATGAACACAAAGTTTCGAATCCTGAACCAATGAACACAAAGATTCGAATCCTGAACCAATGAACACAAAGATTCGAATCCTGAACCAATGAACACAAAGATTCGAATCCAGAACCAATGAAACAAAATTAATCGAATCCTGAACCAGTGAACACAAAGATTCGAATCCTGAACCAATGAACACAAAGATTCGAATCCTGAACCAATGAAACAAAATTAATCGAATCCTGAACCAATGAACACAAAGATTCGAATCCTGAACCAATGAAACAAAATTAATCGAATCCTGAACCAATGAACACAAAGATTCGAATCCTGAACCAATAGACTACTAGACATGATAACCACTCTGCCACCGCCCCTGAGTTCCTTCCCTGTCTCCCTTTAATACCCTGTCAGCCAGATACCCTATATAAACTGTCAGCAAGATACCCTTTAATACCCTGTCAGCAACCAGTTCTCGTCCTGGCTGCTGACTAGTTGAATTACCTGCCTATCTACCATGACCTTCAACTGCCAGGGTCAGTTTTGAACACGTCGAAATTGGAATTTGTTCAAATACCTTTCGTGAACTGGAGAGAGAAAGAAAAATAGCATGAAATAGCGTTGTTATTGCGATTGGTTTCCAATTTAGTGGAGCGCTGGGTAAGGTTTTGAGGGCAAGAAGGGATTTCCTGTTTCTTTTATATGGAGAAAAAGAATTAACGTGGATTTAGAGCCATAAGAGAGAAGGAGGAATGAGAGAGAAATAGAGAGCGAGGAATGAGAGAGAGAGAGAGAGAGAGAGAGAGAGAGAGAGAGAGAGAGAGAGAGAGAGAGAGAGAGAGAGAGATCTTAGTTCGTCTCATTCAGTCAGCCACATCCTCTCTTGACAACCTTAACCATTGCCTCAACCACCAACCACCTACATACCATTTTCACCACTACTCACCTACCACCCTCTCAACCACCATCCCACTACCAGCATGTCTACCACCACAATCATCACCACTAATCTACCTACCACCCATTTCCCGACACACACACACACACCCACACTAGTATACAATCCGTATATATCAATAACCTCTTCTTCTTCCTCTCTCCTCCTCCTTCTCCCCCCGACTTCACAACCCTGAAGAGTCTGCTGAGAATTGAAAGTTGAGAGGGAGACATCACCCTGGCTGACATCTTGGTGCATTAGAGAGATAGCAAGAGAGAATTGAATGCATACATAATAGAGAAGAACAGCGAGGTAATGTCTCTCTGGTATTAAAGTGGAATTCTATGCATACAAGACCTCGCTGCTCCTTGAATTATTTGTTTTCTTTATGTATTTCATGTTTACATCCGTCTGTTATCGACATACTATATCTAGGTTCTGTTTTAGTGATAATTCTGTCAGTCAAACCTGTATTTGTGAGTTAATACTACAATCAGCCATATATTTGTGAACTAAACAAATCGGTGTTTCATCTCATTACGTATTTTCAGAGATTAGGTTAGGTTTGGTTAGGTTTGGTTAGGTTAGGTTAGGTTTGGTTAGGTTTTTAGGTTGTGGTTTTAGGGGTTAGGGTTAGGTTAGGTTTAGGTTAGGTTTGGTTAGGTTTGGTTAGGTTAGGTTAGGTTTGGTTAGGTTGATATATGCTTCGAACACAGTTGGAAATATCATGTGTAGTTTTAGCGAGGATGAATTATAGAAAGTAATAAATGAATGGTAATACCTGAGTTATATTACTTGATTCTACATAATACTCCCACTCTGCTTTAAGGCAGCATCACCTAATGCAGCATCTCCATAATTTAGGCAAACGTGCAGGGATGCTGAGAGAGAGAGAGAGAGAGAGAGAGAGAGAGAGAGAGAGAGATACTTGTACATATTCATCCATTACAGTTTCAAAACATATATCAAATTTAACAACATGAATAATCTAATTAATTATATCATTTCCCAACAGTAATCCGTATAATGTTCATGAATATATGTGATTTAATACAAAACACCAACTAATGTTTGTTATAATCAACCAAAATATTTACCCTGGTGTCTCAAGACTTTCACTTCAGCAGAATTATTGAATTGACGACAAAGTTGCAATTACTTTATGTAGAGTTTAAATTATTCCGGAGTTGTTGCTATTGTTTCTCTGGCTGTGACTACAAAGTGAGGCTGGCGAGAGGTAGGCGTTGTATGGTGGCAAACTTAGAGAATAACTCATGATACATATTCAACAGGTGACACATCTGGCTCTCAGTAAGGTACAGTTGGCTACACTTATACCTGGTACAGTGGTTGATGCGTTTTGTGAGATGTGGCAACTCTGTATTTGTTTACATTGTATTAAAACTCCCGGAATGGCCCCTAAATAACCTCACAATACTAGCCAGACAAGGGATGCTAGATAAACATTCCTCCACAGAGTTGCCACATCTTACAAAATGTACCAGGTATAAATGCAGCCGACTGTACATACACTCTAGGACTAAAGTCGTGAACAACAGCACGAAACCTACACTAGCGACCTCTGGCAGAAAATATTTAACTGCAATAAGAATACTTAACCGCATGTAATTTTTAAAGTAGTATTTTATTTTATTTTAATATTGATTTTTAAACTCATTAAACATTTTATTTTAAGATTTTGCTCATTGCCAGAGGTCACAAGTGTTTAATGGCTTACTAACCTTACTAACTTAAAGAAGACAGATAACAAAATATATATAGACGAAAGGTGGAGGATATCTATATAACATGAATAATTATAAACCTAGAGAAAACAGATAATAGACTAGATAGAAAGGGACGAGAAACGAAATGAAAATACACACAAGATAAAAGTAATTTAGCTAAGTTCTCTTTCATGGTTTTATAGAGTGTGTTAGAGTGTGTCAGGAAGAGATAAACCGGCATGAGGGTGAGGTAGGAATGTGTCTGGGATGTGTAATGTCGTCGTGGTTATTCAATTGTTCAGGTGTAATCAAGCGTAATGGAGAGGGTAGCAAGGTGGAACGATACGATTATGGTGTGAGTCTAAGAGATGAATCAGCTGCTGTTTACAGATGATGCCGTTTTAATGGACAATTCAGAATCAATATAATGCTAGTGGATACATTGAGAAGAGTATGTAGGGTAGAGAAGGTTAATAGCATAGATAATAGTAATGTAATAGAAGTTAGTAAATAATGAAGAAAGGAAAGATAGAATGGCAAGAGTGAAGCATGTTTGGTGTTTATCAAGTAGTGAATGTGTCAGTGAATGAAATAAATAATGAGATGAATAATATTTAATAACAGAGTAGGTGAGGGAGAGAGGAAATAACAGATGCACTGAGAAATATGTTGAGAGATAGAATTTTTGTCAAAGGTTATGTTCAGTTTTATATCCTGGCGCCGAGGTGTGTGTGTGTGTTACGTCTGGCAGGGAAGATGTTAACCATGAAATGAAACTCTCTGTCTGTCTGTCTGTCTCTCTGTCTCTCTCGGTCATTTTTTCTGTTTGTTTATCTGTCTCTTTCATGGTTATTCTGTATCTCTCTCTCTCTACACACACACACACACACACACACACACACACACAAACACAAACATCACAAACACACTATATACCACCATGATGTTGGAACAGAATAGTGTATGATATCCTGTGATGATAAACCACAAGTCGTCTATAAAATAAACCCGTTTATTAGGAGTTTTATGCTAAATGGATGGATGTTTTATATATAAACCAAAACACTATGGACAAGATAAAGACCGTGTATGTCGACAGTGTAATAGATTTTCAATATTTGTTTTTTCTTTCGAAGTGAGAATCAGTTATATATAAAAAAAATGAGGAATGTGTGTTATTGAAATGCAATATAAATGTTGTTGATATTGATGAAGAGTTGAATATTGATTTACTGGAGAATATTTATGATGACTCTAGGAATATAATTTTTGGGATTGTTTGTTTTGGTGTGGATACTGAACGGAATTGGAGTGTATGTTGTTTTTCCCTGATTAATTCTGATGAGAGAATTTGTGGATTAGGTTAGGTTAGGTTAAGTAATCAAGAGTGTAATATAAAAATAAAAAGTCCAATGAGTAAAAATTATTGATTACATCTTCGTCTCCCCTTCCCTCTTTCCTCTCTCCTTCCCTCTTTCCTCTCTTCTTCTTTCCCTATTCCTCCCCTCTTCTTCCTGTCATATCACCTCTTACTCTGTTCTCCCCTCATTCCTTTCCCTCTCTATCCTTCCCTTTACCATCTCCTTTACTTATATTTTGAATTCTCACTTATCTCTCTCCATCCTCCCTCTTCTCTCCTTTTATAAATTTACCTCTCTCTCTCTCTCTCTCTCTCTCCTGTATAATATCGACCTACCCCCTCCTCCCCCTAACCTCCCCTCCCTCCCTTCCTCCACCTCACCACTCTCCCTTCTCCCTTCCTACACCTCTCTGACCCTCTCACTCACCCTTCTCCCTTCCCCTATCACAAGAGGCCAGAGATACACAGGGAGTGGCAGCTGGGGGTCTCAGTATAAGGCAAGGTGGAGGGCTCCCTGTCAACTCAAGTTAGTAAATTGATAGTGTGTTGCTTCCCCTCTGCCTTCACGCCTTGACTTGTTAGAGAGGGGGCTTATCTTCTGGTGCCATGACAGAGAGAGAGAGAGAGAGAGAGAGAGAGAGAGAGAGAGAGAGAGAGAGAGAGAGAGAGAGAGAGAGAGAGAGAGCATCCCTCGTATGTGATATGAAAGCTTGATAGGTATTTTGCTAGAGGGGAGACTGTTCTGTTGGATATTGTTTGTTCCTTCTGTGTGTGTGTGTGTGTGTGTGTGTGTGTGTGTGTGTGTGTGTGTGTGTGTGTGTAGTGTTAGGATATATGTATATATATTTACATTACCTCTCTCTCTTTCACACACACACACACACATGTCACCATCTCTAACCTAACCTAATCTAACCTAACCTAGAGAGAGAGAGAGAGAGAGAGAGAGAGAGAGAGAGAGAGAGAGAGAGAGAGAGAGAGAGAGCATGTCAGTAGATGTAGGTAGCGTGAGTACCAGTTGTCATGGTAACGCTTCTTTTGTCACACACACACACACACACACACACACACACACACACACACACACACACACACACACACACACACACCGTTTTACCCAGTCTCGTCGTTTATTCAATATTACCAATAATTCTGATCATATCAATCTAGTCTACCATTTGTTTTAATAATCTGGACTCATTAAGAGACTTTCGTATGTTAATTTAAAGTTTATTACTCATGAATGTATTAAACTGTACTGTATAATAATTTCCTGATGTCTTTAAAAATATACATTGATGTATTTTTTCCGATTTTGATGATTTTCGTATTTATCCCATCATCTTGTATATAAATTACTTGTGTATATTAACAGATGAGGTTATGTAAATGTGTATACTGTAGATACTATGAGAATAAATGAATAGAGAGGATGAGATGTATATAGGCCTAATGTATATAACTGTACAATAAACATTTATAAACTGTGTTGGGTGGTGACGGCGGCGCACTTGGTACAAAACTGCTGACCTAACAACCGTATCTTAGAAACCAATGATCTAAGCCTTATTAACGAGGTATATAGTTACATTACGTCATTATAAGAACTATGTGGAGGGGGGGGGAGGGGGAAATTAGCCACAGTTCAAATCTTGTTCGTGGAAATTTACCTTCTATCTTGTTACGAGAAAGTTTCCCCATTAAAGGTATTATTCAGTATAAATTAGCCATTAACTTCTATTATGTTAACGAAAATTGACGAGAAACTTTAATAGACTTTGGATGAAGTAGAGATGATCACTGTAAACTAATTTTGGGGGAAAGAATTAAAAGAAAATGGTAAAAAAACTCATGCTGAAAAAAAAAACAATTTAACACTGAACTATGAGGATTTTCAAACATGGTAAACATTCTTTTATAACCCCTGAAGGGACAACTGTAATCACCACATTTTAGGTTCTGATGTAGTTTAAATTGACCCCCGCCTCCCAATCCTTGCATGGAATGAAGGCATAACTACCAATCACTTCACATGACTCGAGGAAAATTACATCCAATCTGACTGCTGAGCGATAAATGATTTGATGAAAAGCCAATTTACCTTCTCGAGTCTCCCGAGGAAGTCTTTAAGCCAGGGATGTTAACTTATAAGAACGATAACTTTGATCATTTATTAAAAGTCGTTCTGTTTCTACATTACTCCTACACCCACCCACACGTTGAAGCATAGAACCAAAAGAAACAAAAGAACTCTATGACAGTTAATTATCTGCGTCTATTAACAATATTCCCTTAATTCATTTATTTCCACCTAGTAAATATTTCCCCACGAGAGATTAGTAACAACAATCATTATAACTTATGACCCAAAGAGTTACAAGTCGATCTCACAATGTAAGCAAACGCCTCCACTTGCCCTCATCAACACACCACATGTCAGTTCCATTTAAGAGTATAAAATAAAAATAAAACTCATCCATGGTATTGTAATTAACGCTTTTGATTCATGTCAGTGGAATAATGAAATCGAATCCTATATTAGGCAGTTAATGATGAGGAATACACATTATCTTTTTTAATAGTATCGATAGAATAAATGATTTCCAATACGTCAGCCCCGTGTCCAGGGTCCCTTAGTGAGAACTGTTGTTGTTAAGTTATTTTTTTGTATAATTTCAACGATATTTATAATACCAAATGATTTTATTCAGCACACAGGGAAAAAATATCAGCTTGGGAACCTTCTGGAATACAGTGGCACATGTTCCCTTAAACCCCTACAGTCGTAAAGGGTTAAATACTTCGCTCTTAAAGGGTTAAGCTATTGCCCTCAGGGGGTTAAATTATCATCATCAAAGGGTTAAATAATTATTATCAAGGGGTTGAATCATCGCCATAAGGATAACCAACTCTCGCCTCCAACCAACATATCATACATATTACCAGCAGAAGCCAGACCTACAAACGAGCCTCAGGAGATCAACTCGACTGACAACAAATCGCCGGAAATGATAAACGCTTTTGCCGGACTCCTGCCCAAAACTTTTCAACAAAATGAGTTAAAAAGTTTTGTGAAATGACAACTCAAAGTGGTTTTTCGTGCAAGAGACATCGAGGGAAGTATTGCACATCTGGCAGCCACCAACCGCTCATAACGTTCTTACAAATGAGGGAAGTGAAGGGAAGTGTGTGAGGGAGGAGGGAAGTGTGTGAGGGAGGAGGGAAGTGAAGGGAAGTGTGTGAGGGAGGAGGGAAGTGAAGGGAAGTGTGTGAGGGAGGAGGGAAGTGAAGAGAAGTGTGTGAGGGAGGAGGGAAGTGTGTGAGGGAGGAGGGAGGTGCGGGGAGGAAAGTGTATTAGGTTAGGTTAGGTTAAGTGAGATGGGGAGGGGGGGGAGGTGGTGAGGGTTAGACTCCAGATTGTTTAAAATGCGTGAGATAATTTTATCCCTCAAACAAGACTGACAGAGTGAATTGAGTTACGGTAAAGTCTGTGGAAGTTTGCTGTCACTGTGGCCATTTCTCTATTATATCTTGAGGTGGTCACTGGAGTAAGGTGGTCACTAGAGTAAGGTATTGAAGTAAGGTGGTCACTAGAGTAAGGTATTGGAGTAAGGTGGTCACTTGAGTAAGGTGGCCACTGTAGTATGGTAATCAGATTGTGTCTTGGGTGATCGATCTCATTCCAACTAAATTAACTAAACCAAAACTTTAACAATAACATCAACGTCTTACTTAACGAGTTATTACAATGAGACAAAATATAAAAACTTCTGAAACTTTTTTATATCTTCAACAACAACAATAATGAAACTTTGATAAGAGAGGAAAGTTTCTTAGAGGTTATGAGAAATACTGGAAATTAATTGCCTAAGGGAAATAAGATGTTATGAGGGGAAGGATAATGGTGGATATTATTGTATAAAGGGGAAGGTAAGGTGTAGTTTTAGTGTCTTTTGTAGAGGAATGGGATTAAGAGAGAGAGAGAGAGAGAGAGAGAGAGAGAGAGAGAGAGAATACATTTGTGAAGATTAGGAAAGTCTACCCGAAATTATTTGGTGTAGGGGACTGTGGTCACTATCTCTCAGGCCTGGAAATAGTATCAGCACTTTGATTGATTGATTTAAGTAACCGAGTTCCTATTGATTAAGCCAAGGGTAAAAAATTAAACCTCGATCCCTCTAGTAAACCAGCGACCGTCCCTTTGTTTACGGTACTGTGCTTCTTTGAAATATATTTCTGGCAACATCACGTATGAGATTCGAATGGGTGATGCTCCAGGGGTAGGCGAGAGGAGCCGACACATAACAGTGAGCTATAAACTCCCACAGGCGAGGTCCACGATCAACCACCTGTATCAGCCGAGCGAGGGAGGGAGTTTTATGACTTAGTCTTTACGTTCTGGTGCACTAAACCTCGGGAATTATTGTGTGGTTCATGAGTTTATACCGAATGTAACCCTTGTTGAAGCACACACGGTTGTAGCATCAGCTGGTTGAGGCGGCCGAGCTAGGAGGGTAAGGCGTAGATGGTGACTGTGCGGTGGTGGACAGCTCTTCAGACAAACACGCTCGTTCCGCGGTCGCTTTACGAGCCTAAAGGGTCGTTGTAGCTCTAGAGATGTACAAGACGCGCCACTTCCCACGACAAAACACACCGTCCACTCTGTAGTTTATTAGTCTCAAGATTCGCAATAACTGGGAGAGCTGTCTGTTGTGATGGTGCTGTAGATCACTCAGCCAGGCGTACGTTTACAACTCTAACACTGGCAGTAAACCTTAAAAGCACAGAGATTAACTGTTTTGTCTATGTAAACTTCCAATTGTTTACTTAAGTCAGTATCTAAACACTCAGGCTTCCGTAGTTCAGAACTTGAGGTAATCACATTACTCTAATCATCTTTATCTTAAATGTTATTATTAAATTTTATCAACTCCGATGATAACCAGCAAATAAGACGAAAGAAAAGATAAAAAAAAAAAAGTTTACATTCTAGAGATAAATCAAAATATAAACATGAAGTGTAAAGGTTGTGGCATCACCAACAACGAGATCGAGAAACAACATTAACAACACATCCACACAAATATCACTAAAAGCATCAAAACAACGACGACAACGACAAAAATATTCATCCTGAGCCCAAATAAATGACAATAGTCGTCAGAAGTGATCGTATTACCGTTTCCTATCGTGCATTTGGCATTTGTTTCGAATGGCATTATCGGAAACCCATAGGGATGCAGATCAACCAGATTAAATCCTTTCTCTATTGATTCTCATCAGTCCCATTCTGTTTATGGACGATTCAATAGTCGAGGAAATTGTCCTCCTAGCAGGGTAAACGAGTAAGAACGATAATTACAGTTCTCTTTCTCGGCAGTCCTCATTATTTTCAAGCGAAGAACGAAATTTTAGATAAGTTTTAAGAGCTTTTCCCCACTGCTCTTATTAACTCTCTACGTTAAAACTTCCTAAATGAACTGATACTAATCTTAAAACTTCCTCTTCAAGGCTGAATCTACACCGAGCTGTTATTTTGCTTTTGTTTTCCCCTCTCGGTAAAACGTCCGAGCGTCCAAGGGAAAATATTGAACAAATGACACATGATTTAAGTCATTTTTTACGGTGGTTGATTCACAGGAAGGAATAAATAGTGGAGGGAAATAAAAGAAGGGAATAAATGGTGAAGGAAGCGATGGTTTCATAAGTAAAGAAGATGAATAAAATAGAAAAGAAGAAAAAGAAAAGGTGTGCAAGGAGGAAAAGAAAACAGTAATAATGGAGAATGAGAGGCAAAAGAAAGAAGAAATTGAAAAAAATAAGGAAAGGGGAGGAAAATGAAAAACAAGAAAGTTACCCATGCAATATGAAACGATTTTTTATAATGTTGCACCCACATAGATGTTTATTATAATACCAGTAACTCAATTTATATAGTTTAATGCAGCAGTGAGTTAAAAAAGAGTTATTTTATGGGATTTTTGGTCTTTGTGTGTTGGCCCGGACCCGGAACCTGCTGGTGTCTTGGTAATGATTATTTTACATTTGTCTTTTGGATATAAACAAAGACATGAATATTATAACTTACTGTATCTTGTAATGTTGACTGTAGGAACTGTTAATGTGGAGTTATTAATGTATTATGTATTGTCAGTCTGTGTTTAGAGATTCTGAAGATAATAATAGACACGGTACAGCAGCTGTCTGAGGCCACTAACTGGTAACTATTGAGTAGTGACCAAGTACGGAACTCTATATTAATTTGTAAATAGCGAGATAGAAAAAAAAATATCTAACTCTGTATTGTAGCATTTTTGTCGGAAATTCTTGGTTACAACACACAAAACTGATGAAACCACTCTTGACCTACCCTAACTATTACACATTATCATCAAGTGTTCAATTTGTGGTGCAAGGCTATATAGATGTTGCTTAAGGGTCTTAAATAATGAAGTTGCCTCTATATTGTGCTTCGAATTTGCACTTCCGAGGTCGGGGTTCAGACCTCAGGAAGAGAGAGGATTAGCAACGATAAATGGTAAACGCAGGAGTGAAGGGAACAGTACATCTGGAGCTACAACGACCCTTGAGACTCGTAAAAACGGCCACGAAACGAGTGTGTTGGTGGAGATTGCTGTCCACCAGTGCGACGTTCACCATCCTCACGCACCCTTTTGTCTAGCCCGGACGCCTCAACCAGCTGCTACTACGGACTCCTCTCCCAGCTGGTGTCGTCATACGCTACAGAGAATTCTAATCCCTGAACCACACACCGAGTCCAGAGTTTTAGCGCACAATGACGATAGGACCAAGCCGTAAAACTCCTCCTCTCGCTCCGGGGTACAGGTGGTAGATTGTGGACCTCTCTTGTGGGGGTTTATTACAGCCTAATGCGTTGGTCCCCTCGCTCTGCCCGTGAACCACCTCCCAGAATAGCACACATATATATATCTTACCTCCAGTTATAGTTTCTAAAGGACTGTTCAGTATACTAGTACCTCAAGTGAAGAGACGCTCACAGATTATTCCATATATCAAGACTCAGTTTATCCCCAAGACTTGATTCTGGTTTGCTGGAGAAAGCCCGTGATATAACCCTCCCTACCACTCTGCACATTAAGACCCTCGGCTCTCTCAGCTGCTCCGAGCCTCCCATGAAATAAATTTATCTTTCCCTCCTGTTTTTTAATACCAAATGCAGCCCACACGCAGCTCATTTCAATGGCGTGAATTTTTAAGCACTGTTTCATTTTAAGTTAGTTGTATCTTTAACTATATTATAATTATCAGGGTACGAAGTATTGTATCGTCCTTTTTTCTTCACCTCTAATATATTTCTTAGTCATTTCCTGTCTCGCCAGTCACCATCTTTCCATGATATACTGTACATTGTCGCACGTAATTAAGATTATTGAGATGTCATTTGGACAAGTTAGTATACAGATTAAATTACGGACAACAGATCCTTAATACTACGGTAGCACTTTTAAACTCATTCAAAGTCATTTAAGTCCTGCATTTAAATTCCTTCATGAAACTATTTTCGTCCGTTTTCTGCTACACTAAAAGAAAATGGAACTTTTTCATGGGAAAGCTTCTTTATATTTTTATTACGGCTGTATGACATAGCACTTATTTTACGTAGTGTACTTTATTTTATTTTGCCCAGGTATATGTCCCTGTGAGCAGGTTTTTTGTCCCCGTGAGCAGGTATATGCCCCTGTGAGCAGGTATATGCCCTGTGAGAAGGTATATGCCCTGTGAGAAGGTATATGCCCTGTGAGAAGGTATATGCCCCTGTGAGCAGGTATATGCCCTGTGAGAAGGTATATGCCCTGTGAGAAGGTATATGCACATCTACCGATCTACTTAGGTATATTACCCCCCCCCCCCCAAGTCATAAATATAATGCTCCTGTGTAATACTTTACCGGTCTTGCACATCCAAACTTGGTAATTTAGGGACTGATGTTATAGAAGTTGTTCCTTACCTTAAAAATGGGCCACAATCTTTCTGGATTTATTTTAAAGAAATTTGAAGCAATTTATTTTTTAACATATAGAATGAACCCAACCCAAGCTTACCTTACTAATAATTAAATGCCCTAATACAGCATGGGGGGGGGGGTTCGGCTTAGGTTATGTTATGTTAAGTTACTGAATAATTACCTTTGATAAAATTCTCAAAATTATTTACTATCAGAATGATAAAAATTAAAAAAAAAATTGAATACCACAATTTTAAGTACCTTATAACTTTGCCATTTAACTCAGCGTGTCAAAATATGTCTTGCAAAAACAGGAAATGTAACTTTGTTTTGGGGAACTAAAGAATAGTTCCAGTTGAAATAGGATTACCTTCACTGTGATTTTATTTTCTCACACCAGCCCAATACATTTCAGTCAGTATTACCTGTAGTACTCTTGTGGTGGATTTCTCCCCTACAAACGCTGTTTGTCGTTGCGTAGCCGACCCCACGAATTCCCGTGTATGCCTCGTGGTCTAGGTCAACCAGCGCCGCCCACGGAGCGGGGGTCAACTACTAAGCCACGCCAACCCCCGCTATTTAAGACCTGACCTCGTGGTGATCTCTCTCTTTCTACCGACACCAACCAGCAAGCATCACCTCCTCCTCCTCCGCCTGCCTGGCGGTCCTCGCTCCCTCCGGCGAGCATGGCGACCCACAGGCTGGTCCTCCTCTGAGCATCCTCACCAACCAACTCTCTTCTTCTAGCTACAGCCGCAGCAAGCTACACCTCCTCCTCCGCCGCTACCTGGCGGCCCTTGCTCCCGCCGGCAAGCATGGCGACCCACAAGCTGTCCTCCTCTGAGCACCCTCACCAACCAGCTCTCTCTACATCACGCTTGTAACCATGCTGCCTTCCCAGCACCAAGCTGCATTGTACATCCAATACAACATGTATACAGAGAGCACATTGTGAGTTTCCTTTCTCCATCCCATCCTGAGTGTGAACAAACCACCCATACCCCACACTCTTACCCTTGTAACCATCTGTTCTGTTCACCAACAACTGTACCAAGTTAAAATTCTCCCCAGGGAATTCATCAGTATGTAAAACAATATTATACACATAGTTATTGTAACAGATATTCATTTCCCAAGAATTTGTCAGAATAATATGGAGAAATTTTTTACTGAACTGTCTAAATGTCTTTGCCAGAATAAAAAAAAAATCTATGAATCATTTAACGTAGCAGAATACAAAACATTAATTGCAAAGCCGCATTCAGGTTTACCACTAGCCTGTACAGTATATGGTCTGTAGACAAAGGATTTCCAACAATTTTCTGTGACACACATTGCCTTTGATTCAGAACAGAGGTATTGGGCTGCAATGAGTGGTAAAATGAGGTACTAAAACTCGGACTTGAACAAGGCTTTTGAGAAGTGACTGACTGCATCAAAACCCAGCCTCAAAGCGACACATTGGTGGAAAATTTGGGTAAATTGTTCCTAGACTACTCATGGAGATTTTTTCAGGTTATCATCTAATGAGTTACATATTGAATTATGGAATAAACAAAACTAATTGATATCAACCAATCAGCACAATTACTCCTATAATCAGAGATTTTCCCAATTACCTGGTATAGTAACTTGTATAAAAGCTTAAATACAGTGGGGTATGCTATAACGAACGTAATTGGTTCCAGAACCTTGTTCGTTATAGCATTCGTTCGTTATAGGATTAATCCGTTCCAGGCCCCCAAATACAACCACTTAACACTGAAAAAATTCTGTGGAAAATGTAAAAAATACGGTACTTTATCTTACCTTAGTGTTATTCAGCATGCAGGTACCCCTAAACACTGGCACATCACTATCACTTCCACTGGGAGTCTTGGCTTTAAGGTCCTCAAACAATTGTCTGGCCTTCTCACAAATTATAGCTTCACTAATGTTACCACCTGCCATTTCTTTCTCCTTTATCCACACTAAGAGTAAATTTTCCATCTCTTCAATCACATTACACTTTGCTTTGCTAAGTCTAAAGATTCCCTTAGCCACTTGCACAGTTTTTAACTCCTCTTTATTCTTCAAAATCGTACATATAGTCGATTTAGCCATCCCATATTCATCACTAAGTTTCGCAATGCTTCTTCCATTCTCACGTTTCTTTACAATTTCTTTCTTAGTTTCAAGGGTTATTAGCTTTCTCACTCGCTTTGGACGACTCATTGTTACAATTGTATACTTGTATAACAAAATAGTTATACAAATAACGCGAATTTCCACATCAAAAGACGAAATTTCAACAATAACAGTGGTGCACTGGCTACACAATGAGACAAAGATGGCGCCTGACGCTCTTGTTGTGGGTCGCGGTACAACAATATTCATGCGCCAGGCGAAATAGTCCCGTATTCATCCGCGTTCGTTGTAGGAGTTGCGTTCGTTATAGCATTCTCAATTTTATAGGTAAAACCGTTCGTTATAGGAATATTCGTAGTAGGATCCGTTCGTTATAGCATACCCCACTGTATGTAGTTACGAGATCATGGGATCATACTAAATGAATCCAATATGCATGACTGTACTATGTAAGGTGGACAAGTAAGGCTGGCACTGCCTTTAACTTTATTTCTCCAACCAATTTAAGTTTCGTACCTACTTACATCTGGGTCCACTGAGTGTGTGTTAGGTTTGAACAAGCGTCCCTTAGTACAGAAGGCGAGTGCTAGTATCCACTCAGCCACTGACCTCCTACACTAAAGGAGTAAAGTCCCTTAATGAATACTGAATGATATCAGCTACATTAATCGTACTTAAAGCGCAAAGAAATGCAAAATATAAAACATGCAACCAAAACTAATAAACAGAATTAATGGCAGATTTCCGAGATCTGCTTTCTATCTCTCGTAGCTTCCCGTCGGGTTCTTAACTCTGAAGTAATTTCCTACAACTTCTTTCCATTTCATTCTTGGACTACCCCAAGAACTTACTATTCATAAAACATTAAAAAAACAAGCTATATAGAGAGTACTATAGTCTGCAATTCAACTATTTTTTTATATGGTCTTTAGGTCTCGTGGATGTGGTTGGTATGTCTGTGGTTGGCGAGGGATTACCGTGTATAAATCAAGTCATCAGCCCGGTAATTTCGTACGTTTATACAGTTACTGCAGTACATAGGGTTAACAATGGTAGGCTAGTCTTAAAGCTAATTGCTATATCCAACGATGAATTATAATATCGAATGTCACCTCATTATTTCTAAACCAAATATTAACATTTTTATTAACCAGTTCTACTCAAAATACAATAACATACAAAGTGATAAGACTACCCAACACCCTCACTATAGGTCAGGTCAGGTCAGGATATCCTCGAAGTATAACGACATCATTGCTCCTACAAGAGAACATCAGGTCACATAAGAGCTAGCAGTTGGTAATGTCATATAAGCTGGTCACAGCGTATATATTTAAGGTCACTCTTCCTACTCTTGTTCGTGTGTGAGAGACCAAAATAACTATACTGAACAGTGACCATTACCTCGTGACCAAACACTTGCCGAACTGGATGTATTATGGCAGAAACTAACATAGATGAAAAACATAAAAAACACGACAATCATTTAGATACCAGTTTTATTTTCTATATAAAAGGCTTTCAAGGGTACAGTAAGACCTCTATTTAAAGGAATATAAGGAGAAAGTCCATTATATCGAGGGTCAGTTAGATATGAAACCCCCCATCTAACGAACTACTGTATAGAAATGAAAATTCCATTATATCGAGGGTCCGTTCGATGTGAAACCCCTATCTAACAAACTAATAGGCATGTAGAGTCCATTATATCGAGGGTCCGTTAGATGTGAAACCTACATCTAACAGATTACTGTATATGAAAAAAGTCCGTTACATGGAGGTTTAACTGTACTGTACAGTATTTCATATTAGTCATATAAAAATGTACAAGCACTTTCAGGTACTATTTAATTCATGGCAAATGGTTATGATATCAAGGCAAATCCACATGTTCAGTATTTCCAAGTACCATGTAATTTTTAACAGCACTAAGAAAATGTCTCTGAAAAAATACAAAATACCAAAACAAAATAATGTTCTCGAAAAACAATTAATAAAAAATAACAAAAATGTTCTTGAAAAGTAAAAGTAAAACAAAAAAAACTGTCTCTAGAGCAGTGATTCCCAACGTGGGGCCTACGCCCCACTGGGGGGCAATTCAATAATAATAGGGGGGCAATTCAATAATAATAGGGGGGCAATTCAATAATAATAGGGGGGCAATTCAATAATAATAGGGGGCAATATGAAAAATATAGTAATATCAACATTTTTTTTATTTTACCCTATATGGGTAAAAATCATAAATTTATAGGGTAAAATTGTAATTATAACCTAGCTGAGCACAACAGCTTGTGCAATCTAGTCAAGTGTTCACCCACTAATGTTATCGTGCATCTGCACCAGCTATATGCGTGGCTTTTGACTTGTTTAACTTTGCAGTTCTTCATCTGCTGTCAAGGAAGAAGGTGAGTTTTAGTCAGCTGCTCAACGCTCCCACTGAAGCTAAAAAAACAGAGGAAACTAACTACAACCAAATTAAATGTGCACAATAAAGCATGGAAGCAGTATTGAATTAAACACAAATGCAAGTTTCATGTTGATATAGTTATCTGTCTCTGTTTTTTAGCTTCACTGAGAGGGCTGGTTAAAGTGCTTTTCATTATGATTATTGATCTTGTTATTCTCTGAAAATAATGTATAAAAATAATCATTCATTGATCTTGTCACAGTAACATTAATTTAAAACTGTGAATATAAAGCTCAATATTTACTTGAAATGGCAACTGCATATTGACACTGTGCCTTGTATGTTACAGAAGTTAGATATTAAATTTATTTTCCTAAGTATATAAATATTTTATTTTCACTTTTCAGTTACCCCCATGATGCATAAAATGAACAGTGTGCACGCCAAAAAAAAAGTTCGCCAGTATTCAGATGAGTACTTGCTGTTTGGGTTCATACCAGCGACTCATGATGAAAGGTTGCCTTTTTGTCTGTTGTGCCACCAATGTTTGACTAATGAATCCATGAAGAGAGGTCGTCTCGAAAATCATTTGAAGGCAAAACACAGTATTCATGTTAATTCAAAACTGGAGTATTTTAAATCCCTAAAGGAGAAGTTTGAAAAAAGATCAACAATAAATTCATTGTTCTCTGCAAGAAGTGCAAGCAAGGATCGTGGTCTTGAGGCTAGTTATGAAATTTCTCTTCTCATAGCAAAATGTGGCAAAAATCATACAATAGGGGAGAATTTAATTAAGCCCGCAATATCAACTTTTCTGAAAGTAGTTCTTGAAAAAGATGACCAAGATCTCAAAAGCATGCCGCTCAGTAATAATACTGTTAGTAGCAGGATTGATGAAATGAGTTGTGATGTAGAAGTACAACTTGTTGAAAAATTAAAATATACAAATTTTTCAATACAGTTGGACGAATCAACTGTAAGAGATAGTGAAGCTCTGTTAATGGCCTATGTAAGATATGTTGATAATGGAGAATTTATCGAGGATATGCTATTTTGCGAAGCATTAGAAACCACCACTATTGCAATTGATATATATAAGAAATTAAAAACATATTTAGATGATAAGCAGATACCAATGGAGAACATTATATCTTGTGCTGCAGACGGTGCTCCAGTGATGATGGGCAAGAAAAATGGAGTTTTAAAATTATTGAAAGACGACAATCCCCAAATGTTGTTAGTGCATTGTGTTATTCATAGACAGAATTTAGTTTCCAAAAAAGTTTCCCCTGTTCTAAACGAGACATTGAATGCAGTTATAAAATGCATCAACACTATAAAAGCTAATGCCAAATGTGAGCGTCTTTTCAAACAATTTTGCAAGGATCAAAATGCAGACTATGTAAGATCATTACTTCATACTGATGTAAGGTGGTTATCAAATGGGAATTGCCTGAAAAGATTCATGGAATTATTTGATATTCTTAGCGAGTTCTTGGATGACAAACCTTATATGACTGTTACTGACAGTTGATGGTAAAGCACTTGTCAGTTATTTAGCAGATATATTTGAAAAACTCAATGTCTTAAATAAGGAGCTCCAAGGAACAAATATGACTCTTGTTAATTCAAAGGCCAAGATATTTGGCTTTATATCATTTCTGGAATTATCCCAAGAAAATATTTCTGTCAAAAAATTTGAACAATTTTATTGGCTGAATAAATTTGAGGTAACAGATGCTACTTGTCTTGTTATTGTGGAGCACTTAAAAATAATGGTAAGCGATTTCAACTTCAGATTTTCTGATTTGAAAGAAATTAATTATCCATCTTGGATGACTCAGCCAATGCTAGTGGATCTGTCAGATGTAACCATGGAGTATCAAGGAGAACTTTCAGAATTACAAAATGATGACTCGATTAAAGCCCTGTTCAAAATAAAAAGAACAATGATGTGGCTCTGTGAAGAAACACAAGCTAAATATCCAAATACAAGTAGTTTGGCAAGAAAACTACTGTTACCATTCCCATCGTCATACTTAGTGGAATGTGGATTTAGTGCTGTGAATGACTTATTACTGAAGAAAAGAAACCGACTGGATATCACTAAACGAGGCGACTTGAGATTGAAATTAACAAAATATCTGCCTCGGATAAAATCTCTTTGCAGTAGACATCAGGCTCAAGGGTCTCATTAATTGATTGTAATTGAATTTATTTAATCTGATGGTAGATATGTTATACACATTATAAAATGGATTTTATTTGATTAAATTTGAAGTTAAACCCTTTAGTTTTATTTGAAAGATACAATTTTTTATGTTATACTTCTTCAAAACTGATATTGTTATATCATACTAAACAATTAACGGGTGGGGGACATGAAGAAATTTGTGATAAAAAAGTGGGGCATGGTACTAAAATGGTTGGGAACCACTGCACTAGAGAGTCTTGAGGTTAATCACTGCTTGGGTCATCCGCTGCCATCTCGTCTTTCTTATAGTGCCGGTATTCAGGCTTGAGTTCCCATGTATTTTTGTGTGGGTTTTTGACGTTATAGTCGCACAGTTCCTTGAGGATCTCCTTCAGATACGTCTGGAAGCAAAAGATTGTGATAAAAATACGTCTATTAAGTCAACCTCTTCCAGGTATCTAAAAATAAATAAAAAATCCTTACTGATAATCCCTTCATTGTAAGCTTTTTATCACTCCCAATTGACGACTTTCTTTTTCTCAATAAAAAACGCAGTCAATGAACTGTTTGAAACTATTCATTTAATTATAACATTAATCCCCAAGGAGTTAACCAGGTTTCAATTTGATATTCCACCTTAAGAAAACATGCATTAAAATAGTGAACCAGTACATATTAACTTAAAAGGAATATATTTTTACTTACAATAGGTTGTCTTGTCAACTTCTGCAGATCCTTAATGTTATAATACTGATGTTTCTCAAATGCAGCATACAGCATGTCCCTGACTTTATCCTTGTCATCACGGGCCTTCTTCCCTTCTGCCTTCTTCCTCTCTTCTGTTTCATTCTGTGGTGGATGTTTATCTTTCAATATCATAGATTGTTTCTTCTCTTCAGGTTCCTTACCACTTTCCCATATCATTCTTGGCCTTACCTTCCCCCCACTGCTCTCCTCCCTTCTACATTCAAACTCGTCAAACATCTCTGGATCAAATTGGTGGTCTCCTCCATTCTTCTCATATACCCCAAAACTAGATCAGTCTACCACCAGGAAAAATAACCTTGCTAATGCTCTCAATAACCATCCAACTACCCGTCTAAACTCAGGACATGGATGGACCCAAAAGATTTACCAAACTTCTTCCATTCTCCATCTTCTTTAGATATCCACACCACCAACAGTACACCATGATTGATCCTCTTTAATAATCCTCAAATATTGTATTATATTACACATCTAGTAGAACTTACATTGTGCCTATGCTTTGATATTGGCTTGTAGACGTGCACAGGTCTTTCAATAAATCCAGCCTTACGATGAGGTTGGGCAGCCTTTACTACAGCAGCTCTCTTCTGGTTAATATAGTAATTATCAACTGAAAATATAAATTAAATGGATTAGTCATGAACTGCATATTTAGATCATCCTCTTAAACATGATTAGGTTAAGTTAGTTTATGAGGAGTATTCACACATTTTCTTTAAAGAAGTGGGAACCTTTTTTCTTGTTCTTACTGTAATTGCTTGAATTAATAGTTCCTGGAGTATGAAATTTTGATAATTGTCTAAATTACTAGCATGGCACTAAATTATCAGAATTTAATTTATTTGGCCACGGATCATTAATCTGTGCACCAAGGAACACATATATATATATACAGTGGGGTATGCTATAACAAACGGATCCTACTACGAATATTCCTATAACGAACGGTTTTACCTATAAAATTGAGAATGCTATAACGAACGAAACTCCTACAACGAACATTATTAAAAAAAAAAAAATTTTTTTTTTTTTACTGAATTATTGTTTTTTTATTACAAATATTAATGATATTCTTTATTTCAGGGGTTTAGATACATATTTATGCACTTTTTTACAATTTTTACAATTTTATATTATATTTTTCAGTGTTAAGTGGTTGTATTTGGGGGCCTGGAACGGATTAATCCTATAACGAACGAATGCTATAACGAACAAGGTTCTAGAACCAATTAGATTCGTTATACCATACCCCACTGTATATATATTCAAAATTTCAAACTCCAGTGTAAAGTCATCGCTTAACCTCAAACACATTACCAGAGACGGCTACAAGCACATAACAGACACAAACAGACTAACAGATGGAAGGCCAGCAACTATAACTATACAATATACAGTAGGTACTCCCCGACTTACGACGGGGTTAGGGACCGACATCCAGGTCGTAAGTCAAAATGGTCGTAAGTCGGAAATGCTTAAATAACACATAGAAAATCGAAAATGGATGTCTCGATTCATCTTCTCAGCACCACAAAACTCTCACTTTTAAGCTTGCCAGCCATTTTAAAGTGAATTACAGATGAAAATTTTGTCTGTGTACTGACTTTGGGACTCAAAAATACATAATTTGACCAAATTTTGGTACGACTGAGGCAGATCGTAAGTGCGGGTGGACGTAAGTCTAGTAGGTCGTAAGTCGGGGAGTACCTGTATATATATCCACTTATGTGCCCCTGACACTTTTGGGCAGCTAGAGGATAGGACAGTACAGTACTCACCAACAGGTTGGCACTCAAACTTCTGAATGACTTGTCCCTCCATATATAACTTCTCCGTCTCAGGAACTACAGCATCTGGGCTCCCTTGTGCTGAAAAATAATGTAACAATACAATTATCACTTCATTAAATAATCAAGAATTTTATCATACACTGACAGTTTGTTTTAAATTTCATTCTTTGATTTCAGCTTAAATAAACTACATGAAAAAATTGGGTTGTAATAAATGTATGTTTAATTAAAGAACCTGGATTGCACTATGCATTTTAAATTGGACTCACGAATTGACTGGGAGAATACACCAAGCGTCATTTCTTTGACACTGTGTAAGATGAACTTGTGTTCCCTGGGCATCTTGCTGTCCTTTAGTATTTGATCATTTGATGAATAAGACACAGATGGAATTTTACCAGGAACTCTAGAAAAGAAAGAACAGAACAGATTGAGTTTGCAAAATAATATAGTGACAAAAGTGAGATCCATAAAACTGTCCTACTATAGATGGTTCCTGTACAGTGGAGTATACTGTAGTCTGGTAACTAGTGTGACAGTGTTACCACAGACACATTCCCCACACTGATCAAAGGAGTTACAGAAGGAATCTCCCTAAGGCTTTCATTCCAAAGCTATTGATACATAAAAAATATATACACAACAATAAAGTATAACAGTATTGTTGCCGACAGCTGGAACAATTGTATCTTGGTACAGTAACGCACTGCACAAACCGCAGCAAGCGAGCAAACAAGCTTGTACAATGTCAGGCAATGATCTAAGAGCAAATCATGATGCTAGAGCTTGAAGAGATAGGCTGTGAGATACATCAGCCAATCATAGGCATCCCATGCAGTCACATGACAGTAGCAACCATCACAGCACACGAGTTAGTCCACCCACATGCTCGGCACACAATGCAATCTTTCGTAATTCATTTGAACGCTCAGAACAGAGATTTTTTCTGGAATCTATTGGATTTTTTATTTTATTCTCTGAGAATTGGAAAGTTCCGGCTATCGGTGATAATACTGTATCTAACATTAATAAATTCATCCTAAAAGTAGTACATTACACAACAAAAGTACAAGTACCTACTTAAATTTTGGGTAACCCATTTATGATAACTATATACTTCAAATACAGTAATACAGTAATTCTAATACATTCACCGATACCTGACAAAAAATAAATTATCAAAATTATATTATAAACTCCTTCTGTAAAAGCCAAGATAACATTCATGAGGAACTTACTTGTTTATCTTGAGTGTTCCGACATCACCTGCACACTCTGCCCATTTTTCCCGCATGTACTTAGGAATCTGTAACACACGGAAGTAATTACTAAACGATGACTGGAACAAATACATATACTGTAGGCAGAGCTGTAAAGAAAATCTGGAAAGTTATTCTCATTGGGAATTATAGACTTTCTCCTGAGATGAATAAAGATCAACAAATACAGTCCTGTATAAAGTCCATATAACAGACTCTTCTCCCCATATAGTCCGTTAGATGGGGGTGTTACATCTTAAGCTGCGGTCACACTAGAGTTTCTACCCAGAATAAATCCACCATAGCATTGTTTTATCAACGAACTCCTCCAGTTGTCTCTACAGCGACAACTTATTTGTTGTCGAAAGCGAGACGACACGGACCGTCTGAAAATCCACAGTACGGCGGGTCGAAATTTGCTATAGAGTATAATATTAATAGAATTTACACTGTTCTTATTTTTTCTCATTAATGTTAAAATGAACAAAAAATATAAAGTATATTTCAATAACAAAACACCAGCAAAAAGTCATAGTAAATAAAAATTAAAAAGAATACATTTGACTCTAGAGTACTCGAGTCCTTTTGTAAACAAACATCGCTTGGATGCTACAATCGTCCCTTTTCCTTGGTTTTCTTTAACAGAACCACACATCTCACTAAAGTGGTTAATGCTGCCATAGAAATATCCAATGAATCCATCCAACTCTCCAACTGAGGTCAAACTAGCTGTGTGAACCAAGAGCCTGGTCGATGGTTACTTCCGCCAGTGTGACCAGTGTGCGGATCGTGCCGTTGACTTATTGCCTGTGGATGATATGCTGTCGTGGACTTATTGCACGGAAAACTCTAGTGTGACCGTAGCTTATTGGAACCTCGAAATAATGGGCTTCCATCTTTATATTGTTTGGAAGATGGAGGTTTCACATATAACATGCTCCTTTACGTGCTAGCACGGTTAAGGATCTGAGTTTAAAACCTTAAAATCTGATTAGTTAGTGTTAATTAATGAGCTTTGAAAAACTGTATAGTATGTGATGAAATGTCAGGAGGACAGTCGTCTCTTCTATTAATTAATCTACCAAACACAACCTAAAATAATTTAATATACTTCCACACTAGGATGGAAGGTTAGGTAAGTTTTGTTGGTTTATCGGTAATACTCAACGGGAGCGGTCCAGCCTTAGTAGCAGCCTGACGTTATCTCTCCATATAAGATAAAAACTTTCTTACCTTCAGGAACGTGTCAAAATGCAGTTTGTGATACAGTTCCAGCACACAAAATGGACAGAAGAGGACGGCAAAAATTACTGTAGTACAGTAATTTAGGTTAGGTCAGGTTAGTTTTCTTCAGTAATACATTATATGAATGTTATATGGACACCCATGAGACCATGTCTGAAATCACTTTAGATTTTGTCCCATTTCAGGAAAAATGATCTGTTTGTTTAAGAATATGTCAAGACAAAAAACAATTCGACTTATTTGATCACCATCGCCTGTACATAAAAAAAAAAATTGGGAATAACTCGATGAAAGAAAACACATACTGATCTGAAAGCGATAAATGCGACGAATGGAGAAATATCCTCATGAGTGGAAAAAAGTAAAGAAATTGTATATAAAAGGAACATTACCCAAAACACACTTCTCCTACATTTTCAATATGTTTCTGGAGGTAAGAAAACTTTAATCTTCTGTGGAGATATTTGGTCCATTAGATACAAAGGGTAGACCACTGTTATCTAGTATATCAGTTTATTTTATCTAGTATCATATCCTGTAAATAAATCAATGGGTGAACATAAATCTATCAACAGTGTGAAAAAACAAGTCTTAAATATATATCAAGTCCCTTCCACTTCCATCAATCTTACAACACACACGAGGGTCTTACCTTAACCAGCCACAATCCACGGCTACAATTAGTCACATCAAGATCTCTCTCAATATGTTGACTCATTTTGAAAGAAGAAATAAGGTTTTTAACAAAGAAATGCGACGTTAGACCCTCACAGCCGCTGCCTCCACCATCAGTCTGTTTACTTCACTACTTCCTGAGTGGCAGCCGGAGGTGACGTCCTGGCCTCAATGTTTTAGCTTTTTAGGTGTAGATAGGCTCGGATTTTACTAAAGAAATTCTATATCTCATTAATTTTACCATATTTGACTTTATATTAATCTTTATTCAATACGACATGTAAGTAATGTTACTATATTATTAAATATTTAAACAGGGAGATGACATCATGGTTATATATACTTACTCATTGGCTGTAGGAATAACCTTATTTTACCTTTTTTTATTTCACTTTGATATTTTTATACGTTTATATACCATTAGATACATTCAAAACGTTATTAAATAATATTTCTATATTATAAAATCATATTCAGCAAAGAGTTAAAGATTCTATCAGAGTTTATAGTTAAAATATTCGTTTTCTATGATGTGTTCACCGTAGAAAATGACAAGGTATAACTTAGTAAATTTATCAATATTCAGCAGTATGGAGATTATGAAGGTGTTCTCCGTGTTTTGTAATAGATAATTATTATGCATATTTAACACTGTATGGCCCACTATACATGCTATAGTCAGGAAGGAGCTAAGCACATTCTACCTTGAGGAATCGCAATATTAACAAAATTACAGGCGGACTATTTTCCTCTGGCAATGTGGCTTTCATATTTATTTCTCGGTCAACGTCATCATTAGTCATTATATATTATTTATTTAAAAAAAATATATAATATACAAATACATCTCATAATTATTTAATAAAACTGTAAACGATAATAGCTACATCTCTGAGGAATTTCACCACGAGACCATAAAAAATGTAAACCTCATCCCGAAGATTAGGCGCTGTGTTAGTGCTGGATACCGCCGAGTGTTATGGCAACCAAACCGAGTACAAAAAAAAGAATTTATGTTACAGGTTTCATTTCATGTGATATTTGTGTTGCACGATCACACTAAACCAGGGTAATATAAGTTGTTATTTCCTAGTTATTTCCTAGTGTTGTGGTGTGTGTGTGTGTGTGTGTGTGTGTGTGTTGTGCGTACATACAGAAAATATGCATCTAACTGGCATGATCTGAACACAGCCATTTGCTTACGTCTCACAAAACACACACACACACACACACACACACACATACACACAATCCTCGTCTCTTTCATCCACACTAAAACTCAACATTTTCACTACTTTTGAGTAAACACTAAAAAAAAAAAAATCCGATTCCCATCTCTCAAACTCACTCAAAAAATTACGTTATAAAACTACCAGTCCGTTTTTTATTTCCCCAGTGACACATTTGAAACAGAGTGCTTCCCCCCCTCCTCCCCATCAACTCCCCCATACCCCATTCCCTCTCCTCCCCCCTCCAGCCTCCAGTGAGTGTTGACATGCAGATCACAGCTCGCCCATGCACAGTCCACCCAGCACTAGCATTCCTGTCATACTCTTCACTGGTATTTTTTTTTCCATGAACACTTGTCAACACAGTTTCGGTGCGGATCAATTTACGTCATTTATTGAAAACTTGATTACCTTTTTGATGTTGTAGTTTTGATATGTGTGTGTGTGTGTGTGTGTGTGTGTGTGTGTGTGTGTGTGTGTGTGTGTGTGTTTAAACTCATCTATTCATAAATGTCGTAAAAGATCTTCACAGCATCTTCCAGGATAAATCTTCTTAATCAACCTAATTCAAGACTCCTCTACCACCTGCCTCCCTAAGGTCACATTAAGAGGAGAATCTCAAGTCATTCAAACTAGCGGCCGCGTCATTTATATTCCTTCTCTCAATAAGGATATAATCAGTCAGTCTTGAACTACTCAATAGCCAGTTAATTGTGGTTGTATCATATGTGTTCACTCAGTAATTAACGTCAGTATGAGTCAATATTAGACACGTAACTTTCACTAATATTCCACCATTGAATATTGATAAACAACATGAAAGTAAATCAGAATAAACCAAAATTATACATATATTCTAAAGGTTTAATACATGTTTTCTTATGCATTTTTAGGGTATATATTTGTAGTTACATGTGTATTATGTATATGTATCTTATTCTTAGACCTACTTTTTACAGCGTTTGGCCACAGGATCGTTATAATCAAGACCTGTATACCACCTCTTATCATTACTGTCATTCATTTTTTTCTAGCTGCTGATAAGAGAGATGAGGTTCTCCAGTCGTGTTACTTTCTCTATTCCCTTGAAACTTTTCCTCCTGGTTTAACCCTTATTACTCCATACAACCCAACACCATCTATAGCCTTCATAAGCAACTAAAACCACTTCACTTATCCTCATCATCATACACTCACACATTGCTATTTATAAGCGTGTCCCTCATTTTGCCCTGCTACCTACGTTCTTGGTCTTGTTCCTCTCTCTATACCACTCTCTCTCTCTCTCTCTCTCTCTCTCTCCGCCCCAGATTCTTTCATTATGTCCAAAACCGCTTAGTAAATTCTACCCGGTGCTTCGTTCAACCTCCACATATTATTTTCATATTTCTTATTCTTTACACCCTTTGTGCTTCACTGTCTGCCGCTGGGTAAAGTTGGGTGTGAAACAGTTTGCGCTAGAACGAGCACTGAAGGCACGAAGCCAGGCCTGGAGGGATGGGGGGATGGAGGGAAGAGTAGGGAGGGTGTCCTGTGTGAGGAGGCCTGGAGTGTTGGGAGGAGGAGGGGGTTAGGAGTCAGGCAAACTTCCACACGTTAAATATATTTGGTAGTACCTTTAAACTGGTTCACCAGGAAGTGTGTTTAAATATAATATATTTTGCTAGACTTATGAAGAGATTTTGATTCCCAATTTTTGTCTGTGGTAGTAATTGCGGTAAATATTGGACAAAGAATTTATAAAATCAACAAGAGGATGATCTCGTATGTGTGTGTGTGTGTGTGTGTGTGTGTGTCGGGAAGATGGGGGGAGAAAGACAAAAGCAAGAGGGAGGAACATTGTTCTTCTTTGCCCGCTATAGTGAACACGTGAACCACCTGGGTAAACACAGAAGAGGCGCCTCGCTCACATAATGAAGAGGTGAGGAGAGGTGAAACGTTCATATAACGGATTTCTCTCTCCATATAACGGACCTTCGACATAACACACTTTCATCCCTATACACTTCGCTATATAGAGATTTCACATCTAACGGACTCCTGTATAAAGGACTTTCCTTTCCAAATAGTCCGTTAAATAGAGGTTTCACTGCCTTGATCATTATATACAAAAAGACGAAACAAACGACCGTCAAGTGAATGACAACAACAATAAATTCTAAACAGTATCCTTAATGGACATCCTTGACTCCTATAAGACGCAGGTCCTATGCTGAGTAAGCCTTCAGGATCTATTAGACTCACAGATCAAGAATAACTCCTGGATATTCACTCTACCACATGTTATCCAGTCCTTGTAATCCCAACCCCTCGTAAACAGTGGTAGAAACTCATTGTCGCTGACCCAATGAATACTGAGGAACACACGTTACTTCAGTATTCATGGGTCAGTGACAATGATTGCATTTGCATAGACATTTGGCTTGGGTAGTAAAGATAAATTGTTGCAGTGGCTGTACTTCTCGATGACCTACAGTAAGATTGAAAAAAACATTACATTCATGAATTCATGGGATCCAAACCTATTACTGGTCATTCTTCTCGATGACGTATAGTAAGAATGAAATATATTACACACGTATTCATGGGATCCAAACCTATCATTGGCCAATAAGTTCCAGGATGACTTACCCTCGGTATTGCCAAAACAAGAGACAGTCGGCGAAAACGAGATTCATAAAACTGATTTAATATCATACGAGAAAAAACGATATAAATTTAGTTTGTACTTTTATTTAAATACTTATTATCGGCCATGAAGATATCTGCAAAAATCTCGTATTTAGAAAGGGAAAAAAAGATATCCAGGAATTTGAGTATTTCTATATACGCAAGAATGACAATCCCAAAATCCAGCTCTCTCTCTGTATCTATATTAGACTACAACTGACATTATACAATAACACACAAACTCATCATGGAGTTCCCCTCTCAAATATCCATCCAACTATCTATTAATCTCTAACTATATATTGGAGTTGCACTTAATTTCTCCCAAATGACATTGCCGTACAGTAACTCAAAACCTTTTGTACACGTGAGGCAGGTTAAACTGATTTGCTGAATGAGCTTCTATTTTAATTAAATTCCTGGGTCCTGACGCAATTACATAACTGGTGGTGGCACATACACACCTGTCCACCTGTCTCGTATATTTGCCTGGGTGTAACAGGTTATATGGGTGAGAGAATCTGTCTTTTCCCCAGCAGCTAGTACAGGAGTTCTCTTGAGCCACAGACTAGAAAAATATATAGAGACGTGACAAGTTTGGGAACCAGGTGAGAGATAATAAAGCTTGTTTACATATACCTGTGTTCTCATGTTTTAATTACTCAGGTGTTTGACTTAAATGCAATACTAAGATTACCGCGCGTATATAAGATGTACTGTACCATCACAACAAAGAATCAGAAAAAGCCAAGCAAAGCCAAGCCAAGCCAAGCCAAGCCAAGTCAAGCCAAGCCAAGCCAAGCCAACTTTACTTAACCTTACCTAACCAAATCTTACCAAACCTAACTTAATTTAACCTCATATCCTAAAATAGTGTTAGGGTGGTTAATCTTTAGGTGAACTAAGCTTGAGGGAGAATCATCAGGATACCCAAGTTAAATTGTCAACTTTAAAAGATCTATATTATAAACTACAGACAATATTGAGATTTCGCATAAGAGTATTTTCGAGTTCTCTCAGTGCCTCTGTTAGTTCCAGGTTGTAATGTCTTTTAACTTTGTAAGATTCCCCTTAATATATTATTGGAATAGAAATTACAGCAACCAATAAAATCGTAAAGTAAAGTGGAAATAAAAAGTCAAACATATTCGCTAAAGAGACGCGATAGAATTTACTTAAACAAGTGGGACTGGGAATTCCATTTTGACGCGAGTGTTGCTCCAGGGACGAGTACATGCGTCACCATTTTTTACAATTTTTCAACCGGAATACGACCCTCGTTAGGTACACCTTGAGAGAGAAAGAGATTAAATTCATTTTTCATTGTACTTAACAAAGAAAAGTCGCTCACTTAATTAACGGTTTTTGGTGATGAGATGTGACCTGATTACTACCAGATGGTGCATTGGCCACGAAGGCGAACTGCAGGTGTAAACAAACTCAGGTCATAATTGATGTTGAAAATAATCATCTCATTTTTTTTACACTTTCAGGTAAAACATTTTTAAAAAAAATTACCACATAAGACTAATTTAAGTGATTTTTTTCGAACAGAAACCAAAAAACAATACCGGGTTATATATATATTAAGTTTTTATGTAACAATATTATCAAAATCCTGATAATTACACTGAACAAAATTATTTACAAAACATTTCCCCAAAATAATATCAAAACTACAAAAAATATATAAATAATATAAAAGTCTTATAATTATAAAATCATCCCAGACTACAGGAGTTATTAAGAATGATTATTAATTAAACCATCATCCGTGAACGAAAATTAAAATAAAACAAAACAATAGAACGAAAAATTCAGGAAAAACGTGAATAAATATGACAAAATAAGGTAAAAAAAATCACTCCTTCATAGATTAAAAAAAATAGTGATGATGGATAGGTGGAAGGGGACAACAAGGGTCTAATAATATTAATGTGTACCATCGGGAAAAAATAAAGATAATAAGAATGACAGCCAAAAAAAAAAGAGATGGAGACGCTTGATGAGTTTCCTATCTATACAGTAATCCCTCTCAATAACGGACTTCTCAATAACGGACTTCTCATTAACGGACTTCTCATTAATGAACTTCTCAATAATGAACTTCTCAATAACGAACTTCTCATTAACGGATTTCTCAATAACGGACTTCTCAATAAAATAATGTATACAGTAAACTCTCTCAACAACAGACTTCAAAATAAAATCCATTATATCAAGGGTCCATTAAATACGAAACCCCCCATCTAACGGATTATATGGAGAGAAAAGTCCGTTATATGGAGATTTTCACTGTAATACACAAAGACTCTCCTCGACAACCCAGTGATGATGAAAGAGTCGAGAATTTGGTCGACGTCTCGGTTCAGAAGCAGCCACCAGTGTTTAATCAACATGTCCCCCCCCCCCACCGCCCCTCCAAGGTGATAATGGAATATATTCAAACCTGTGATGTAGGCTCTCTCGTTTTTGCATTTCTTGTATTAAAAAAAACGAGTATTTCATTCGAAGAAAGATTGGATATTAAACTTAACTTGATCTGGTTTATATTGGTTGTTTTTCAGGTTTATATTAAAGAAAAAAGAGAAATTGGATATTCATCGTAAAATCCGGTTTATATTCATCATTTATCATGGATATTCATCTTAAAATCCGGTTTATATCCACCGTATTTCAGGTTTGCATAAAAGAGAGAGAAAAAAACATATTCTACGTCACGGGTAAATGGTTATGATAATGTAAAATGTATAATAGTTAGTTTCCATAATATTGTAAGTAGAGTTAAAACAGTGTCTGGGTGGGACGTGGCAATGTATGTAAACTGCAGGAAGGCAACCCGGCCATGTGGAAAGCCCGAGTTAAATTAACATAAAACATAAGTAATGCTCAAACTCGTGTTAAAGGAGAGAGAGAAAACTTAACAAGGAAATTCCACAACAAATTTTTTTTGTTATATTAGGTTAGGTTAAGGTTAGGTAAGGTTAAGTTAAGGTTAGGTTAGGTTAGGTTAGGTTAGGGTAAGGTTAGGTTAGGTTAGGTTAGGTTGGGTTAAGTTAAGGTTAGGTTAGGTTAGGTTAGGTTCTTGGATATGGAAGGCCACTCTCCTTGTCAAGCTCTGAGACGATCCATCCACTGATCAAGAGTTTTATCGTTCACTAGACAGACAGACAGACAGACAGACATACAGACAGACAGAGAGAGACGGTGTGACGGGAATTTTCACAACATCCATAAACTCGAGGATATAAAATTAACATAGAAAGTATAACAGTAAATGTGAATAAACTTACTAAGATGAAGTTAGAAAAATGCATTTGAAATATCACAGGAATTTACTGCCAACGAGAAATATATAACTGAGGCAGAAATATTCGGCAACAAATTGTACGACATTTTATTATTGTCTTTTGTTTTAGGAATTTATTTGTTGGCTGTGTGGGCGGGTGGATGGAAGGAAGAAGGAAAGGGTGGTGGTATGTTATGGTAGTGTGGTGGTGTGTTAAAGTGGTGTGTCATGGTAGTCTTGTCGTCATGGTGGTATGTTATGGTAGTGTGTGGAAAGGAAGTTAGCTTTTTATGTATAGTCTCTATGCAGTGTAAATATGGTAATATATCCTTCTTGACGTACATGTTACTCATTCATGGTAGTCTGCCATAGTCATCTTTCAGGGTGTGCAATACCATCACAAATTATATCTCATGGTAGTCTGCTCCCATGGCACACAACCACAACACACCCCCATGACACTTCCCCATAACACTTCCCACCATGACACACTACCCTGAAACCCCCATTGACATTCTCCCCATGACACTTCCCCCATGACACTTCCCCCATGACATAGAGACCCAGGGAAGTAGGGCAGGAACCATTGTCATGAAGTAGTGTCAGTAGGACTCTAAAAGGCTCCCTGAGAAAGCATTTTGAGCCCCCGTTAACAACCCGAGGCGGAGTTGGCAATTAGGAGAATGAAACTTTTATTATGAACTTGACCTTAGTGACCTGACAAGACCCCCTTTGGTTAGGTTAGGTGAGGTGGATGAAGGGAAGAGGAGGAGGAAGGGGAAAGTGGAAGAAGAGGTGTAGGTGGAGGAGTAGGTGGAGGAGAAGGAGGAAGGGGAAGGAAATAAAGAGGAGGAGGAAAATTGGGAAGTGGAAGGAAATGAGGAAGAGGGGAAGGAGGAGAAAAGAGAGAGGGAGAGAGAGAGAGAGAGAAGTAAATGGAGGAGGAGAAGGAGGTTGTGGTAGAATGAGGTAAGAGAGAGGAGTGGATGGAAGAAGGAGGAAGAGGAGGTGGAGTTGGTGGTGGTGAGGTGAAGGAAGGGGAAGGGAGGAGAAAGAGGGTAGAGGAGGAGGAAGAGGAGGAGGAGGAGGGGAAGGAGACGGAGGGGATAAAAGAGGGTGTGGAAAGGGAAGGGAAGAGAGAAATATGAATAATTTAGCAGGATGAAGAGATTAGACGGAGGGGGAGAAGGAAGAGAGAGAGAGAGAGAGAGAGAGAGAGAGAGAGAGAGAGAGAGAGAGAGAGAGAGAGAGACCCGGAGGTAAATTTTCCTTCATTCTATTTTACTTTCTTTTCTGTTTCCATTTTCATCATTTCTTCTGCTCTCTCTCTCTCTATCTCTCTCTTCCTCCCTTTAAAACTCTCTTCTTCTCCTTCCTCTCGCCCTCTCTCACTCTCTCTCTCTCTCCATTCTCTCATACACCTCGGGGTCACTTGCAGCCGCTCACCGTTGGTCTTAAAACCATCATAACTCCTCTCTCAGCATAATGGGAGCAATTTTAACCCAAGCTAAAATGTTCCGGTAAAATTAGGGAACATGTAAAAGCGATAAACGTAGGAGTAAAGCAACTAGGTGAGGAAATTCATTCTCTCCCCCTCCCCCTTCTTAGAGTGTGTTGAGAGCTACCCCCTTTCTCTTTTTCATCCCCCTCTTTCTTCCTCCCTCCTCCCTCCTATTTATCCCACGTGCCTTCCTCCCTCTCTCCTCCCTTACCCACCTCTCTCGTCTCTACCACCCCCCCCCTCTCCCACTCCTCCCCAAGTGCAATTGTAACTAAGTATGGGGAGAACAGGTTGGTCTAATTTTCAAGGGCGAGTCTTTAAAGAAAATGTGATCATAGTTGGAGGTGAAACTATAATATTTATTTTTGTGACATTTTTCTGTATTTTGATCACTTTTTTTTTTAGCCTTTTTTATGATTTTCTTTTATTTATTCATTCGTTTTCTTTGTTGTTTTTGTTTATTTTTATGTATATATATATATTTTTTTTTTTCTTGGAGGTAAAATTTACGTTAGTAGTTACTTTGGTATTAAGGACGAAACTGACAGTAGTAATGGTAGTAAATATGACAGTAAAGTAACAGACAGTAAACGACGCAAATGATAGTGACAATTACAATAAAATAACAATGACAAACAAAGACAATAACAATGACAAAAACAGCAACAAAGACACCAAAAAGGACAATATTAAGGACAGTGCCAGTGCCTGTTCTTACTACTAAAGGGGACATAAGATCAGATCGGGTCCAGGTGCCAGTTACATTGACAATAAATTCTTAAAAATTCTCAGAAACTCAATAAAAAAAATTGATTTTTGGCTTAACCATTTGAATCTAAAGGAAAGCACTAGGTGAGAGAGAGAGAGAGAGAGAGAGAGAGAGAGAGAGAGAGAGAGAGAGAGAGAGGGGGGGGGAAATGCATGGACACACACACACACACACACACACACACACACACACACACACACACACACACACACACACACCCCTCGGCACCCTGCCAGAAACAAGACATCTTGAAGATTCTTACCAGTTATGTATTTGACAGCGGTGACTCTGAGGTCAGGGAGTATAAGGGGTAGGGGGTTAAGGGGTGCCTGGGGACATTAAGGGTGTCTAAGGGGTGTCTAAGGGAGGGAACAGAGAGACTGGATCTGGTGAGGGAGTGTCTAAAGGGGGACGGGAAGCGTGACTGGGGTCTGTAAGGGGTGGCTAAGGGAGGTAAAGGGTGGCTAAGGGAGGTACGGGGTGGCTAAGAGTTAATGGATGACTACTGTACTCAGAAATAATAATTACTTGCTTTATGTCTTTAGTTACATTATATAGAAGAAAGAAAGAAAGAAAAAAAGAAAGAAAGAATAGAGGAGATAAAAAATCAAGTATTGAAGAAATATTTTACCATCACTAGGCAGGAGGAGGCGGTGGTGGTGGTGGTGGTGGGAGTGATGGGTGGGGGAGGCGGTGGAGTGATGGTGGGGGTGGGGGTGGTGGAGGCGGTGGTGGTGGTGGGTGGTGGTGGTGGGTGGTGGGGGTGGGGGTGGGGGTGGTGGTGGAGGTAGGTACTGCCAGGAGCCTCCAACTGGGTCATCTTCAACGAGTCTAAGGAACTGGTGCAAGACTTTCATTATTATTATTATTATTATTATTATTATTATTATTATTATTATTATTATTATTATTATTATTATTATTATTATTACTTTAAATAGGAATACATGCAAAATAGAGATCAATACTATAGATTTTTATGAAAATTTAAACAATCCTACCCTACCCTACCCTACCCTACCCTACCCTAATTCAGGTAGTTTAGAATCAAAACAAATTTACCATGTATGCCCAGTAAAACCGTGGCATACATGGTATATATACTGTATGTATGCCAATATATACATTCATGAATTAATGTAAAGACCCGCTATTATAACTTCAAAATTAAAACATATTTTCTGTTTTGAGTTTTACTGAAGTTGTCAGATGTGAATAATACAGATGGTCTGAATTTACCCCAGCTGAGTGTGTCGAAGTTTCTAACTTGGACGTAAACCAGAACGAAGAGACGACATGGCAGTCAGTCAGTCATGAGAGAGAGAGAGAGAGAGAGAGAGAGAGAGAGAGAGAGAGAGAGAGAAACATGAAAAAGACAATGGCGACGAAAAACAAAAGAGAGAGAAATAATATCAAGAAAGGATGACGAAAGAGAGAGAGAGAGAGAGAGAGAGAGAGAGAGAGAGAGAGAGAGACCAGACTAAAACCCCCTCTAGGAGTCTGTCACATTTTTCTACAACTAAAGTAATACGTCTTAATGCGTACGAGGTTTTATCCGGGAACTTGGAGGATTATGCATGTGTCTCCTTAGGGCTAGGGCTGTGTGTGTGTGTGTGTACATTGATGTTTCAGGAAAGAGAGAGAGAGAGAGAGAGAGAGAGAGAGAGAGAGACTCATCCCTTCCCCTACTACTGCTGCCTGCTGACTGTCACATGTATGTCTCAACTAAATAAAACAAAAAACAAACAAACACATTCTATCTCACTCTAACATTCCTACCAAACATTCACTATTGTTTTTTTTTTATACAATTTCTATCATTCGTTTGTATATTCTTCCTCTCATATTTCTTTCGCCCAGATGCAATAATTTTCCTCATGTCTCAACATTTTCTTCCCTTTTAGCCATTTACAAATTGTTTTTTTCTTTCGTTTTAACTTTTGTATCTACTTCTATTATCTCTCTCTCTCTCTCTCTCTCTCTCTCTCTCTCTCTCTCTCTCTCTCTCTACACGTCCCACTGCTCTCATGTAACAAGGGACAACTTTATTACCTCTGGAAATTGAAACAAATAGACGTCACTTAACACTGTAACAAAAATAACACCAACACGATGACATGAACTTAAAGACAAATAAAACCTTTACTTATTACTTTTGTTTTAATTTATTGACACAAATACAACTTTTTTTATTCATTAGTTTATAATTTATTGAGTATTGTTACTTTTTTTTTCATACATTTCATAAGCAAAAGCGATTTATTTTATTGTTGATATTAAGAATTTATTGTTTTTGTTTTGTCTCTTATGTTTTTTATTGATATTAGAAAAAGGTTTAATATTTATTAGTTTATCGTTGGGAATTACACAATGTTTATGTAGCAATTCTCAAGGGATATGTTTGTTAAAGTAAAGAAAATTTTTAAGGATTCCATGATGTAGGGATAAACAAGACACACAAGCCAATAATAATAATAACACACACACTCTCTCTCTCATCACCCCAATTCCTTAAATAAATAAAAGAACCAAATTAAAAAAAAAAGTTAAAATAAAAAGAAAATCCCTGAAATCCAGATGGTGTAAGGAGAGACGGAGGAAAAGGGAGGAAAATGAGGAAAAGGGGAAGGAAAGCGAAGGAAAGGGAAGGAAGAAAAGATGAAATAAGAGACCAAGATGATAGAAAAAGACGCAATGATCTGGAGCGTCATGTCACACCATCAGCCACACCTTGAGGGGTTGTGATCGACGACTCAGCCACCAATAAGAGAGAAGTCATCTGAAGGAGGAACTTGAACTCAGTATTTTCACTCGGTGGTGTTGAGGACGACTTCGAGTTGGACCTTCAATCTCAGAGAATCTTACGTTTATTTAACTTCTCTCTACTTGAAATAATCGTAAGGTTAAATAATCTTTATGAATCAGAGTAAAAAATCCCTCTTTAACGGACTATATGAAGATGAAAGTCCGTTATATCGAGGGTTCGTTATATGTTAAACCTCTATATAACGGACTATATGGAGAGAAAAGTCCGTTATATCAAGGTTTCACCGTAAAAGAGAAATAACATTATTTTTTTCTGTCACTTGGGATAAGATAAACGTCAACTCGGATTAGAATTCCGAATATTTCTGGGTTTTTTTCGGGGGAGGTTGTTGGTGAGGGTGGGGGAGGGGTAGAGGTTTGAGGATGGGGAAGGGTTGGGGAAGGGGTGGGGGAAGAGGATGGGGGAAGGGTATGGGGAAGAGAATGGGGGAATAAGATGGGGGAAGAGGATGAGGGAAGAGGATGAGGGAAGAGGGTGGGGGAAGGTAATGGGGAAAGGGGATGGTGGGTGAGATGGTGAAGTGAGCAAGTCGGACCAAATTCTCTCACGGAGGAAAAAGTAACGTAGGTATTACTGAGAATTTGGAGGTTTCCCATAAGTGGTTTCATATAAGGTATTTTCAGGCCAGAGGAACTTGGTTAATATTTGAGTAGGATAAACAATGATGTTGGTCTGAGAGATTGGCCTCCTAGTACCACTTTATGACCTCCTAGTACCACTTTATGGCCCCCAGTACCACTTTATGACCTCCCAGTACCACTTTATGACCTCCCAGTACCACTTTATGGCCTCCCAGTACCACTTTATGACATCCCAGTACCACTTTATGACCTCCCAGTACCACTTTATGACATCCCAGTACCACTTTATGGCCTCCCAGTACCACTTTATGACCTCCCAGTACCACTTTATGACCTTCCAGTACCACCTAATAAAAATATGAAGAAAAAGTTAAATATGAATGTAAAAATAAAATGAAAAACAAAACAATTAATAATAAATAAACAAATAAATAATATAAATAAATAAATAAAAATAACTCATGATTAAATTTTGGGTGAAGAAACTAAGAAGACAAAATGAAGGAGTAAATACGAAAAAAAAAAGTAAAAACATTGAAATAAAAAAATATTCAGAGGATATTGTCATTAAAAAAAATAATATAAGCTCAAATACGAGATGAAGAAGAAAGTAAGAAAAAAAGAGGTTAAAGAAAGAAAGAAAGAAAGAAAGAAAGTTAAAGAAAGAAAGAAAGAAAAATCAGTTAGCCACCACACAGTTACAAGGCCACGCCATCCTTCTGCCAAACTCCCAAGGGCCACAAACAATCCTACCCGTCAACTCCCTCTCAAAGAAGGAGAGTAAAAAAAAATATATAATCACCAACAAGTTAAAAGAGAATCCCCCAAGCTAGGTAGGTAGGTGGAGGGATGATTGGGGGGAATTGTGGGGGGGATACAGGTGGTTATAAAGCAATATACGATCACTAATTGGCTTAAAGTGAATACCCTCTCCAAGCCAGGTAGGTAGGTAGGGGGGATTTGGAGGGAGGGGGGTACAGGAACGTATAATCACCAATTGGCTTAAAGCGACTCCCCTCCCCTCCACAGTCAGCCAGGTAGTGGAGTAGAGAGGGGGATGAGGTGGGAATGGGGAGGGGAGGAGATGCATTTGTGTAGTCGTTGGGATGAAGAATGGGAATCGTTAGTGGACAAGTGACGGGAACTGTCGGTTGGTTTGTCATTACCCATCACCCCTACCCTCACCCCCTCCCCACCCCTCACCCCCCACCCACCTCACCCCCTACCTCCTTTCAATCTCAATACACAATCGGGTATAATTTTTTTTTTAATATTATTTTCGATTTTTTTGTTTTGAAGGGGAGACGTGCTTAAAAAAATATAAATATATCCGAACTCCATCGAAATAAAAGTCAATTTGGGGTAATATTTTGGGCAACAATTTTTTTTTTCGTGATATAATTAATTTTACCTATAGGAAGACCTCCCATATATTCAGTATATTGATAGAGTCCATTATCCAACTATACCCGGTGATTTAGAAAATATATCCGGGTGAATCTATTTCAGGTGTTTACAGTAAATCACTTTCAGAATACAGGCCGGATATTTGGTACACATTTGTTTGTTCACATTTGGGATTCTGGCGGCAACGTTGGCTTTTAGTTTATGCTAATTTGGGGGATATTATTTGGACTGAGGCGAGCAGGTATATATATGGTCTATTTGGGGGTTAATTGCAGTTAATTACTCTCCTAGGAACACAGAGAGCTTATGGGAATTTAGCTTAAAGTTACCTTGATTACATGTGGACTCAGGTGAGTGTCTAATTATAACTTCGGCTGACCTCTCTGTACGACTAACAATCACTCAATGAACTACCTATATGTGTTGAGACAATATGACACAACAGACGAAGGATTATGACAACACTACCGAGACAACAGGAGTCACAGTGTTCATTCTGAAATCCATCGATCACCCAAAGTATAGATAGTTTTTTAAGTGGCTGTACACCTGTATGGCAAGAATTGTATCTCCGGGTGACCAAGGCATTGACTCTGAGATTATAACCACATGAAGTATATAAGATTTTTTTTATTATTTCCAGTTAAGGATAGCATGTTGATATTAATTGAATCGTGTAAAAAGATGCATAATGATACTGAACCTAACCTAACCTAACCTACTCAAAATGGATGAAATTATATCACTCTCAGAATCCTCAGTCAAATTTGTATATATAATATTTGGTAATGTTGATACTATGTCTGTCACTACGTAGATACTACCGTGATACACTGAGGCCAAAGGTCGATAATGGTGGTGACAGAGAGCTTCTGCCTGGGATGGTCACACCTTCAAGATAAAAAGATGAAGGGAATAAGATTTTTATACCCAAAGAAGAAAATATACACATTTAGGAAAATAGGAAGCACACACACACACACACACACACACACACACACACACACACACACACACACACACACATAATACACGAAATGAAAAATAAGACTTTGACACTGGGCATATAACTGGGTTCCATTTGGTAGTGCGCTTACAACAACAATCCCGCTAATGGTTGCCAAGATTAATTACTAAAGGCAGGCGGTTCCACGTTCTCTTGCCGGATTACTCTGTTGTCAAACCTCTCTCTCTCTCTCTCTCTCTCTCTCTCTCTCTCTGGTTGTGGGTCCATCTCGTGGGAGCATTATACGGAGCGTGGGAGTCTTCTGAGGAACCTGATGAGCGTGGGAATACTGTGACGACCGTGAGAGTATTGTGCCGAGCGTGGGAGTATTATGACGAGCGTGGGAGTATTGTAAGAAGCGTGGTCATTCTGTCTCATCTATGGGAATATTACTTTACCGTGGGAATATTTTCTACAACTTACGAATATTCTCCTTGTGATATCTATTTTTTTTCCTACTCACTGATCATACTCCTCCCGCCCTAGAAACACTCACCCTCCTACTCGTTGCATATACTCCTCCCGCCTAGGAAACACTCTCCCTCCCGTGAGAATGTCCTCCTTGGACCATAAAAGTGTCGTCCAGTTTGCAAAAGAGTATCGGTTCCTCTTATAAGAACACCATCCATAGCGTGGGAAATGTCCGCATGAACATCACCTCATTGAAATTCGTCTTGCCACCTGGGGAATATTGTTTACACTGTGGGAATATTGTTTACACTGTGGGAATATTGTTTACACTGTGGGAGTATTGTTTACACTGTGGGAATATTGTTTACACTGTGGGAGTATTGTTTACACTGTGGGAAGCCACATAGGAACTCACAGCGAGGAAGATGCATGCGACTCACAGCGACTCACAGCGACGAGAGTAAAAGTTGTTTCATGTCAAAGAAAATTTAATTACTCTACTGCCATTTTCCGTCACGAGTCTCCTCTCTGTTATATTAAAAGATAGTTTTCTGTCTCAGCATCACAATTGAACTTTTATTAATTTCAGTATCAAAATATAATATCAATTTCACATTTTTATTTACAGTGGAACCTCTATTTAACGGACTATATAAAGGGAAAAGTACGTTATATTGAGGGTCTGTTTGATGTGAAATCCCCCATATAACGGATTATATAGAGATGAAAATCCGTTATATCGAGGATCCATTAGCTGTGAAACCTCCATATAACGGATTATATATAGTAAGAAGTCCGTTATATAGAGGTTTCAATGTACAGTATTTCCAATTTTTAAAAGATTATTTACAAGTTACGGATAAATAATTCAATTTCATACAAACTATAAGAATATAAATATAAAGTTGAATTAATGTATTTTAGTTAAAAGTTTTATAGTCTTCAGCGTGTATAAATGATTTAGACATTGATAACATAAAACAAAATTAAATGTCTGTCGGTGTGGGTGTCAAGAGTTAGTACAGTGTCATGTGAGTCTGTACGTGTCGGTGTGGGTGTCAAGAGTTAGTACAGTGTGGGTGTCAGTTAGTGTAAATGTCATGTACAGTGTCATGTGAGTCTGTACGTGTCGGTGTGGGTGTCAAGAGTTAGTACAGTGTCATGTGAGTCTGTACGTGTCGGTGTGGGTGTCAAGAGTTAGTACAGTGTCATATGAGTCTGTACGTGTCGGTGGGGAGTGTGTCAAAAAGTTTATCGTGTCATGTCTGTATTGACCAAAACACAGTATAAATAATTGCGAGTTTAATATACAATCAAATTATACACATGACAAATTATAGTTCATTACTCTTATAGGTTATAGAACGACATATAATCCGAAAAACTATTATGATAATTTAAATAAATATACCAATATATAATAAACCGTATTGTTATATATCACAAGCCATAGTATAACAAGATATACCGTAATATTATATGACATAGTATAATACAATAAAATATACCATATATTATGAAAACAAAAATATATTATTTTCCTCCACTATCAAGAAACATTTTTTTCCCACTGCTATTTTTCCTTTTTTTCTGACCGACCCGAAAACATCAACGTGATCCCCCCCCCCCCCTGCCCATCCCCCCTGCCCATCCCCTACTGCCCACCCTCTAACAGCTGTCGCGCCTCACTGGGAAATAATTGTCGTGTAACACCAGCAAATATTTATTTTTGTTCGCTGCGGAATAAATGTTGATTAATGGCACTATAAAAATTTGTTCCTCTCAAACTAGCGACAAATTGTGGTCTACTGGCAGAGCTGTTATACCCCCCTCACCTCACCTCACCCTTCGCCTCACCCCTCACCCCTAAATCACCCCTCCGTCACTGGCACTTGTATTACCTCTCCTCTGCCTCCCTTGACACAATCCCCCCTTTGATACAGTTCCCTTTGATACAGTTCCCTGTGATACAGTTCCCTTTGATACAGTCCCCCTTTTTCACAGTTCCTCCACTACCATCCCCTCCCCTATCGCCCCTTCCCTCTCCTCCCCTCACAAGAAAACAAACACTCTTCTCTCACATCAGGGAAGCAATTTCCAGCCATACGCTATCACAAAAAGATCGTCGTTTTCTGCCGGATGTACAAAATTGCTGTTGTAATCTGATGTGATCTGAGGAAAAAGTCAGATTCGTCCAGTTGAATTCCATCGGTAAAAGAAAAAAAAAGTACCGGGTGTCAGAATTTATAGTGATTTCCCTGCTTCTGACACTATCATTATAAAGTTCCTCAATATGACACTACAACTAAAAAGACTCAAAAGTTCCTCACTTCTGACACCAACGCATAAAAGTTCCTCACTTCTGACACCAACGCATAAAAGTTCCTTACTTCTGACACCCACACTAAAAAGTTCCTCAAAACTGACACGAAAAAAAAGTAAAACATTAACCTCAAGAGAACATTAACAAGAGAGGTTAAAGAGTCTTGTTATCCCGTTGGTAAGTCTTACAATTCATTGACGATACAGCCATCTTCCCCCTCATTACGCTGCTAATGTTCCATTTACCTTAAGTTATGACAACCAGTTATAGTTGTCAGGGTAGAGATTATTTTTCTTGGTGAGGGAGAAGGGAGGAGAGGGAGGGGTGAGGGAGGGTAGAGAGAGGGTGGGAGGGTGGGCTGAGGGGGGGAGGGAAAGAGATGATGGGTGGGAAAGAGAGTAGGGGAGAGGAATGATGGGTGAGAGAGAGATAGGGAGTAGAAGAGAGAGAGGGAGTAGAAGAGAGAGAGAGAGAGAGAGATAAAAATAATAAATAATGATAATAAAACCAAAACCGGGAGCAACACACAAGGCAAGAGAGGTAGTACAAGACCATATCAGGACCCGTTATAGGACCCTGCTTCAATGGTCCTTTTTACAGCTCCTCTGACGGGCCATGTATATGTAAATGCTGCTGGTCCACTCTCCTCCTCCTCCTCCTCCCTACCACGAGAGGAGAAAATCTTTACACGGTACACCATCAATCAATGCCTTTATTGCTACACAACCTAGGATAGACCTTGGGGCAGGTTGAGATAGGCTATATTTGGTGTCTTGGTGGTGATAGTGGTGGTGATGGTGGTGGTGGTGCTGGTGATGGTGGTGGTGGTGGTGGTGATTGGTGATAGTGGTAATGGTGGTGATGATGATGGTTAGTAAACACAATAACCCCTGTAGTTAATAATTTACCTTTTTTATATATATAATAACTTTCTACCTTAACAACAGCACATCACATATTAACCTTATTTACTCTCATTATACCGACGCCAACATTTAATGACTACAAAATACTGTGTAATTAATTATATCATGTAAAACTATTCCCACTAAGAGTTAAAAGCAAAGGTTTAATTAATCTCTTTTCACTTTACTCAAATCCTGTTCATGGGAATTCATGTAATTATATTTTCATTGCAATTTGTCTCTCGTTAAGTATTAGTTAATTAAATAAATGATGTTTATTGGTTATTAGAGAGGTTGGGTTAGGTTAGGTTGGGTTAGGTTAGGTTGGGTTGGGTTGGGTTAGGTTAGGTTGGGTTGGGTTGGGTTGGGCTAGGTTAGGTTGGGTTAGGTTAGGTTGGGTTAGGTTGGGTTAGGTTAGGTGAAATGAAAGGGTTTGATAAGGAGTCTTGGGTGTGTTCACCTGAATGACCAACCTGGACCACACTACACCACACTGTACCACTCTGGACCACATTACACCACACTACACCACACTGTACCACTCTGGACCACACTACACCACACTACACCACACTACACCACACTGTACCACTCTGAACCACACTACACCACACTACACCACACTACACCACACTACAGACCAACCTCGCCCCTTCACTCCCACACTACAAATGATACTCTGGTAATATCCCGAGCATATGTAACCATGGAAATGTAGAAAGTGAATTCTAATGAGGTCATAAATAAGAATAAAACTGCATCATAAGCCTCTATACATCATGGGTTATGCAGAAGTGGGTCCTATAAATAAGATTCATGTCTGGGTTGTTATTCATTATGCACTGAGGGTAAAGGTGCATACGTGGATGTGGGGGTGAGAATGTGGATGGGGAGGAAAGGGGGAGATAGAGAGGGTATGGTTGGGAGATGAGGAAGGAAGGGGGAGAGTAAGTGGAGAGGTGAGGAGGGGAGGGGGAGATAGAGGAAGAGAGGGGAGAGGAAGGAGAAGAGGAAGAGTTAGTGGGGAGAGAGGAAGGAAGAGAAGAGTTAGGGGAGATGAGAGGGGAGATAGAGGAGAGTTGGGAGGGAGATGGGAAGGAGAGTTAGAGGAAGAGTTAGTGGGGAGAGAGGAAGGAAACGGAGAGGGAAGATGAAGGAAATATGGGTAGGGAGTAAGAGGAAGGTGTAAAGAGAGGGAGAACAGTCACAGGAGTCACCTCCCAGTCACCTCCCACTCACCTCCCCCTCACCAGTCACCTCCCACTCACCTCCCACTCACTCACCAGTCACATCCCAGTCACCTCCCACTCCCTCACCAGTCACCTCCCACTCACCTCCCACTCACTCACCAGTCACCTCCCAGTCACCTCCCACTCCCTCACCAGTCACCTCCCACTCACCTCCCACTCACTCACCAGTCACCTGTCAGTCATAGGGTTAAGCTGAATTCTAATTCGTTGAAATGTTTATTCTTTCTCTGTTTGTTCTCTCTACATATTTACTTAAATGAATAAATCAGAACACATGGACTCGGACACACACATGTATGTAAATAAAGCAGTGTATATATAGAGAGGTGTGTGCGTGTATGTGCATGTGTGTGTGTGTGTGTGTGTGCATGTGTGTGTGTGTGTGTGTGTGTGTAGGTCACTTATCAAGAAATACCATTACCCATTCTCACACACACACGCACACACAGAAAGTATACATCCAACTCAGTTACAGAATACAGTAATACCTAACCTAACCTAACCTAACCTAACCTAACCCTAAATCATAATAGAGTCTCGGAAAATCTATTCATGTGTGATATAGAACGTAGTAAAATATAGATATAGTACCGCTTGTTAGTCATGGTATAGAAGCTCATATTTTGGGATATATTTATAACATCTCGCTCACAGGGATGGATAATACCTGGGATAACATTTCTTGAGTGAGGAAGGCTTCTGATATGCCTAGTCCTTTGATGCCAGTTGTATTAAATTCCATTACCTGAATACACACACAAATGCATTACTTTATTTTGTATTAATAGATTTCAGTACACAACGTGGCTACATTTCATTATGTTCATGGTAGTGCTTAGCAATTTCGTTTATGGGGGATTTACTGTGAATAAAACATTCAGGGACGATGGTTTAACCCTTTGAGGAAGATGGTTTAACCCTTTGGTGATGATGGTTTAGCCCTTTGGTGATGATGGTTTAACACTTTGGGGATGATGTTTTAACCCTTTGACGACCATGTTTTAACCCTTTGAGTATGATGACTTAACCCTTTGATGACCATGTGTTAACCCTTTGACGACCATATTTTAACCCTTTGAGTATGATGGTTTAACCCTTTGATGACCATGTTTTAACCTTTTGAGTATGATGTTTTAACCCTTTGAGGACGATGATTTAACCCTCCAGGACTCGAAGGTGTTAAAAAAATAACTATCTCCAGTGCATCTAGCTACCCCATGACCTACAAGGGTGTGACGTCAACAGGTGAACCACTACATATTTTTGCCCTGGCGAATTTTTTGTATCATGGATCAAAAATAGTTGAGCCAATCTTCGCCAGATATTGTAAGCGAGACTCAGGTAGAAGGAAGATTGTAGTCAAGATAAAAATAGGATAGAATGAAAGAAGGATAGATTGAAAAAGAAAAGAAAAAATAGAATAGATTGAAAGTAAGAATGGAGGTAATTAAAAGAATACTGTATCTTCTAACCTCTTGTTTTGAGAGTGTGAGAAAATTATCTACCGTGTTACTCAGGTTAGAATGAATATTTAGAGTTGTATATCAATTTTTTTTATTCAGTTTATTTTATGCTTGAATGTTTGGTGTATATTAAAAAAGATGTTTGATATTTTACATATATACATACGTACATGTACACACGCACACACACACCTACACGTACACCCACACACACACACTCCAGTGCTAGGGTACGTGAGGGTTTTACAGAAACAAATAATTTTCTGTTATGTATTTTTCCAAAGACCTTTACACACACACACACACACACAAAAGGAAATACTTCTTTTTACAACTCTCTCTTAATAAAAAATGGACAAGAAAATATATCTTCCAGGTTCATAAATAAAGAAAAACGAAAAAAATGGACAATACGACGCTTAAATTCCCAAGAACTCCGAGGGAATAAAATACTGTCGACTGTCTAGCTGGCTGGGCAGATCACCTTGTGCGCAGGAGACGAAATCCTCTGAGAAGGACAGGGAGATATTTTGAAAGGATTGAGAGAAATATCCTTTAGGTAGACTGGCTCCACGGCGCGGCTCTGAGGTATTGATCGTGGCGACACATCTTACGACACAAATATCCCCAGCAGAGCTTGTCGTGGCAGCTGTGTCAAATGGCGTGAAAAGTCAAAAAGGCGGCAGTGGGTGTGTGTGGGTGTGTGTGGTCTGGAGGCTCGAGGCTCACTGGAAACGTATTTCTTGTACTGGTTAATTTATATGGATGTTGGTTGGGTGTCGCAGGGAGACGGCGTAGGTGATCTGGTCTATTGGGAGTTGTGTGGTGGTCATTATGTGTTGAGAGTAAAAGTGAATACTATATTTATGTAGACATTGTTTACTAAAGAGGCAGTGTGGCCGGTACTGTACTCGACCGTCTTTATTTCCCCAACTGTAAAGTCAGATAACCAGTTAGGTAAGTGAACTAGGAGTGCCCCGGGATTGAACCAGAGTTCATAGAGACAGGAGGCAAGCTGATAACACCTCCCAATAATTCTTGTTCAAACTTTCATTACGGGGGCGCCACTTTTCATATTTGGTTAATGCCAGACGATTTTATTCAGCACAGAGGAAAGCCCGTACACAAAGGGGTTAAGAACAATAACATAATAATGAAAATAAATAAAAAAAAACACCAAGAAACAAATATAGTGAACAGACTGTGTAGTGAGGAGCCTGTGAGAGAGGTAGAACCAAGAGGGTGCGGGAGAAATAGACATACATAAACTCACCTAAAACATCTAAACAAAATTCTGAATAAAATTATCATCACTAATCCATTAACAGTACCAACGACGTTTTTATTTATCTTTTTTTTTATCTTTTATGGAAAAAAATTTAAATATATTTCAATATTTTTTTTTCCGCCAGCAAATATTATTTTAATTATATTCTCACGTTTCTTCCTACCGTCCATCCCTTCCTTATAGCCACTGCAGTAAAGGAAAACGTAATTTCTATGCAAATCAGGTGATAATAACAGCCATTAACACTGTATTAATGCATATTTTCTCTTAAGTGCCAATTGGAGACTTTTGGACTATTTTAACGACAATTACACACTGAACTTTTTAAACAATTGTCGATTTTTTGCATCATATTCAACGAGGAAATTTATATAAACATTAATATATAGTATTTTTAAAACCAATAATTCCTCTGTTGGTGAATTATAGAGATTATTGTGTGGTATAATCTTAATATAGTTAATTTAGTCAATAATCCAGCGCTGGGGATTTAAGGCCAGGCACTTAACGGCGGGAAGTGGGTGTGATGGCCGGTAAGTGACTCAGACATGCGGGTTACTTACTTATATCAATACACTTTATGAGCGTTAAATCAGTAAGTAATAAAATTAGCTTATTATAATCGTAGTGGTGATAATAGTAATTTGGATAAAAAAATTGTACTACCACCACTACTACCACCACTACTACCACCACCACTACTACCACCACCACCACCACCACCACCATCACTACTACTACTACTACGGATTTCTTTTTTTAATGGGATTTTCTCCATGGGTATTGTATCTGAGTGGATTTATTTGTTGAGGGACTACTCCAAGCCGATTTTTGTCCAGGTGGAGTTCTATTACACAAGGATTTTGCTCGGATTTACCAGAGGGATTACTCAAGTGATTATATCCGCGTAGATTGTCTTATTTTTTTCCAAGAGGGATTTTATATGGAAGAATTTTTACCAGAGGGATTATGTCGAGGGATTTTGTCTCGATGGAATTTTCTTCTACACAGGGATTTAAGTCTTGAAGGAGTTTTTATCAGAGAGATTTATTTTTCAGGGTAATTTTGTAGAGATGGGTTTTCTTTTCTCACCAGGAGGGATTTTGTTTGTATACAGAGAAGACTTAAGAAAAGTTACCTTGAGTATAGGAACATCTGCCTGAGGTGATGATGCTCTCTCTCTCTCTCTCTCTCTCTCCCTCTCCCTCTCTCTCTCTCTCTCTCTCTCTCTGTCTCTCTCTCTGTCTCCATCTATCTTTTTCTCACCACATCTCTATATTCCTCACAATTTGTTCTTCCTCCCCATTCTCTCATTCTTTACCTGTCCCCCCCCCCCTCACTCCCCTTCTGTCTATTCTCCCTCTCTTTCTGTCGACCCACCTCTCTCTCATTCACACTCCATAACTCTATTTACCTACATTAATATCTATAGCTCTCCACCGTAAACTTATTCCCATAAAACGTAAGAAGATATTTCAGGTATTAACGTTACCCAGTCATTCTTTTATTACCAACTAAATATTGAGGTCAAAAATTCTTCCCGTAAATTTAGTCTCATAATGGAGAATAAATTTTAAGCATTTGAAATGTGAGTGGGGTGTGTTAGAAATGTGAGTGGGGTGGGTTAGAAATGTGAGTGAGGTGGGTTAGAAATATGAGTGGGGTGTGTTAGATGTTTGAGTGGGGTGTGTTAGAAATGTGAGTGGGGTGTGTTAGAAATGTGGTGTGTTAGAAAGGGGTGGGTTAGAAATGGAAGAAATGTGAGTGGGGTGGGTTAGAAATGTGGGGTGGGTTAGAAAATGTGAGGGGTGGGTTAGAAATGTGAGTGGGGTGTGTTAGAAATGTGAGTGGGGTGGGTTAGAAATGTGAGTGGGGTGGGTTAGAAATGTGAGTGGGGTGTGTTAGATGTATGAGTGGGGTGTGTTAGATGTATGAGTGGGGTGTGTTAGTAGTATGAGTGGGATTTTTCTCGTATCTTTCTTTCTCTTCCTCGTTGTCTGTCTGTCTATCTGTCTTTTAATCTCAGCCTATAACTTTCTCTCCCTTTCTCTTTTCTCTTTCTCTTTGTTTTCTCTTTCCCACAACTTGTTCCCCTTTTCTTCCTCTGTTTACTCCCCTTTTTCTCTCTCTCTCTCTCTCTCTCTCTCTCATTCCCTGTCTTTATTACCCTCATCTCTCTCCCTCGGCTGAACCAAGTGAGTGGAAGGAAGGACATATGAGAGCCTACAGTTAAGCTTGAAGCGGCCCAGAGAGAGAGGAAAAAAAATACGCAGGCTTCCTAGTAGATGAAAACGGGACGACATCTTTTTTCTTGTTTCTTTTAATTTTTTCTTCTTTAAATGCTTCTTTCACCTTTTATCTTCATGTTTATTTATTCTTCTCCGTATTCTTCTTTCTTTTTTCATTTTTCTCCTTCTTCTTCTCCTTCTCTCCCTCTTTCTTCCTCGTAAGGAGACATAGTCAACATCAACCCTCTTTTCCTCCCGCCCCCCAAAAAAGAAGAATTTTTTTCTTTGACAATTTAACCGCTTCGGAGTTTACCTTTTGGGGTGTTAAAAGTTTGGTCGTCTTTAGAAGATGGCTTAAGAGAAGACGAAGGTGGTGATAGTGGTGGTGGTGGTGATAGTGGTGGTGTGATGATAGTGGTGGTGACAGTGATAGTGGTGGTGGTGAGGTGGTGATAGTGGTGGTGGTGTTAGTGGTGGTGGTGGTGATAGTGGAGGTGATGATAGTGGTGGTGACAGTGATAGTGGTGGTGGTGAGGTGGTGATAGTGGTGGTGGTGTTAGTGGTGGTGAGGTAGTGATGGTGGTGGTGAAAGAGGAGAAGAGGAAGGAGGAGGTGGTAGATGAGGAAAAGAAGTAAGATAATAAGGAGAAGGAGGAAGAAGAGGAGAAGGTAGGAGAAGACGAGAAAAAGAGAAGGAAGAGAAAGAGGACAAGGAGGAAGAGAAGGAAGAGGAGGAGGAGGAGGAGGAGGAGGAGGAGGAAGAGGGAAGGCTGTATGGTTGTTTGTCCTCTGGTTGACAATGTGGCTGTGTTGAGAGCCTCGGATATCGTGGGTGTTTGTGAAGTGGTCGGTTGTATTCCGTAGTTGGCATTGAATGGGCGGTTATGTGATGGAACGGCGAGAGGGATGGTGGGCGAAATGAAGGGGAGGTTTAAGTGTTATGGAGGGTTACTGGGTGTTATGGAGGGTTACTGGGTGTTATGGAGGGATGGTTTAGGTAAGAGAAACACGAGGAGGGTTGTTTGAGTATGGTAGGGAGGAAGGGAGGGTTCCATTTCACTCTTAATGTTTGGTGAATGTAACTTGTGCCTCTTAATCAACGATGAAAGGTAACTTGGTTTGACTTGTAATGGTGAAAATAACAAATGAATATGTATAAGGTAACTGTACACACACACACACACACACACACACACACACACACATACACACACATACACACACACACGCACCCAGATAGTCACACCGCTGCCCGGGGAAGATAACAAAGAGCTGAGTGTGGGATTATACTTGTGTTTCCACCCTGGCGCCTACCAACCATGTCTCCCAGAGTACAGCAACTGGAGCAGGAAGGCCGAAGGCAGACAAGCTTAAGGGACAACCAGAAGGAGGCCAAACACACAGGGACCTTGAGCCAGAGATATTGTTTTGTTCCAATAGGCTCGGAGACTTTAGGAGCCTCAAGCACCAAATCTCTGCTGCACAAGGCTCTCCAGACTCACTCAAGCCTCCCCAGGGGTATCTAGTTACGTGCTCCAGTGCTTCAATATAGCGATCCAGAGGGAAATTGTCTGCAGCATATTGAGGTTAATGTTCCCCCCCCCCCGCCCCCCTCTCTCCTCCCCACCTGAGGGCTCAAGGGTGTACAAGTTGTAAAAGTTTTGAGGTTAAGGTATTTAACCCTTTGACGACGGTAGTTTAACCCTTTGACAACCATAGTTTAACCCTTTGACGACGGTAGTTTAACCCTTTGACGACGGTTGTTTAACCCTTTGACGACGGTTGTTTAACCCTTTGACGACGATAGTTCAACCCTTTGTCGACGGTAGTTTAACCCTTTGATCAATACTTCCCCTTTCTATAATCGGACAGATGTACAGAAAAGATGGTAGTGCTGACAATAGTAACAGTAGTAGTTAGTAGTAGTAATAGTAATAGTAGCAGTAGTGTTATTTAGAGATGGTGGTAGCATGTAGTTAGCGATGGTGGTAGGTGATGTTGGTAATGGTGGTAGGTGGTGTTGGTAGTGGTGGTAGTGGCGAAGTTATTAATTGTTCCTACACTTGTAAAGACAGTTGACTACAGCTGGGTGGTCGTGAAAAGGTTAGTGAAGGCTGGGGACTCGCTAGGAGGAAGCCGGCGGTCGGGAACTTGTCACGGCGAGGCAATGGTGGTGAGGGAAATTAATTTGAACGAAGTTGTTGGCAGTCAAGTCAGATAATATGTTGAAGGCGAGGAGAAGGGGGGAAGCTAGTGTGTGTGTGTGGGGGAGGTCACTGTTGCCAACTTTTGATCTTATTATTATTTTTTTAGTATTGGAAACCGATGACAGGTATAAGATATCTACTGTATACACACCTGTACTGTACACCTGTCGACACCTTCTTCTTCTACACTCTTTATTCTTCCCCATCCTTCCCTTGCTCCCTTTTATCACCCTGTCCTGCTTCCACATCCTTCATTCTCCCTATTCTTCATTCCTTTTATTCATTTTATCACAGTTTACACACACACACCTTCCCCCCTCACCACCACCACCCAAACACATACACACACATGTACGTATACGTGAGCACCGTGTTAAACTACGGCCTTCATAATTAAATACAGTTCATGGAAGCGCATTTAATGACCTCATTTTATCAGCGCGAAGGTAATTATGGTAATGTTGAACCCAGGATGAAAAACTCGCTCCAACAGCTACTCGGGTTACTGAGAGCTCACAAAACACCGGAGCAGTTTTAACACCTTGTAATTTAGGAATTGTGTGCTGTTGGTGGTAAAGATTCTGGCTGTACTATATTATGCATGTATCTCTCACTTTGTAAACTGTTCGCTGTATCATCCTGTATTGTTTTGTATTGTCTTAAAAGTGTGTATTAGTTATTGATGAAAGTGGAGGTTAGGTTATAATGTTGCTATTCATTCTTTCATTTACATACGGTACATAATTGTGAATATTATCGACCTTACAATCAGACAGACAGACAGATAGATGGACACCCCTACACCTCCTCCCCCCCACATTTATATATATATTGTAAAAAAAAATAAATAAAAAAATTAAAATAGTCGATATTAGATGAACCCGGAAAGCCTTATGGTAAAATTTCCTACCCGGGGGAATGATTTTGGCGTTAATGGAGCCAACTGGATTTTCTTGCAAATTCTGGTGAAAAAAATGACTAATGAATGCTCAAACTTACAGAATAATTTTCCCCCCAAGTTACTTCAATGGATGCCAGAAAATGTAGAGTCTAACTTGAATATTCTTGCTGGTCCTTAAGAAAAGCTCTGTGTGTGTGTGGGGAGCTTTTGATGTTCAGACAGACAGACAGACAGACAGACAGACATATATATACACACACACATATCTATATATATATATACACACTAATATTAATAATAATAATATCGATAACATAATCTACTACTACTACTACAATTAACCACTATGGCTATCATTATATAAAGACAACGAATAATTATTACAAATATATTAACTCAAGGCCACATGAATCTTTAAAATAAATTACAATTCCTGATTACAATACATATTTATAACTCAGGTGAACTGAAATTATCCATAAAATTAAACTCTAATTAAGTGAACGAGATGATTACCATTACTTAATTATGCAATACAAGAGTAAAAAAAAAGTATTGACAATTTGAAAGAAAAATTATGATAAAAAATTTCGTTTCCAGATTTTATAATTTATCTTAAACATTCAATTATATTTGATCACAAGAAAATATTACAAGTTAGTAAATAAATGCCATGAAAAAATCGGAAAAAATGCATAATTCAATCACTTTTTGAGTTATGTAGTATGGAGATCAAATCCTGTAGCCAGAATACAGACTACATAATCCCTGTAGTTCTGTTAACACATAGGTCACTGATACTACTATGAACTACATAAAAAGAACAACAAAATTTCTTCCTATCTTAAACAAAAAACAAGAAAATTTGTAAACATCTGAAAATTCATTGTAATATAAGTTTTTAACAACAATATATACAAGAAAGAATGTAATTAAAACTGTGAATAAAGTTGGTTTTAATATCTACGAGAAATTTTGAGAAAGCTTTTTTTTTTTAATATATCACAAAGTTGAGGGTAATCATGTGGAAGTTTTTAAGTCCGAGAGATTTATTTACAAAGTCCCTCGTTGTAATAGATCTAGCAGAAGGCTGGGGGAATATTTGTCGAATGGTGGGGAATATTTGTCGAATGGTGGGGAATATTTGTCGAATGGTGGGGAATATTTGTCGAATGGTGGGGAATATTTGTCGAATGGTGGGGAATATTTGTCGAATGGTGGGGAACATTTGTGAAACGAGAAGTTTGGCGAATATAAAGATTTGGAATACGGAGGAAATATGTGCTAGTGAGAATTTTATTGGAGTGATAACGTGCCAGAGATCGATTGAAAACGTATACAAACAAACTGGTATTTACCTCCTCTCTCTCTCTCTCTCTCTCTCTCTCTCTCTCTCTCTCTCACACACACATATTCTCCGTGTGTGTGTGTGTGTGTGTGTGTGTGTGCTCATCTTTAAGAAATCCGTAAATAAAAGTAATTTCCACCAATAAACACTACGTAAATCAGAACAAGAACAACAAGACGAAGAAGAAGAAGAAGGAAGAAGAAGAAGAAGAAGAAGAAGAAGGAAGAGGAAGAAGAAGGAAGAGGAAATGCATGGTAATAAAATAAGTGTACCATCCGATTTCTGAAGAGTGACTGGGGGAATTTCCTCGACGCAATCACTCCCCCAAGATCAGCCGTCATCACCACCAGAATCTATAACCTGGGAAAAAAAAAACTTTCTAACTTATTAAAAAAAACGAAAAAAAAAAATCCCCACAAAACCAGACGACGAGAGAGAAACAATGTGAAATACTTTTCAAACTTTTTTTTTTTTATCTTTGCAAATCTTCTGCCAATATCTACACGGCTGATAAAACCCATCACAAGTTTGGTAATTGCATTAAGGTGGTTGATCTGTCAAGGAATGTGTGTTGGTCTTGGCTCTCTTGTGGCACCTGGAGGGTATCTGGCACTCTGGCACTCTGGCACTCGTTTCTTGTGCCCTTGGAAGTAGTGTTGAGGATTTTACGTGTGTGTGTGGGTGTGTGGGGTGGGGAACGGAGGTGTATGTATATGTGTGTGTATATGTGTGTGTGTGTGTGTGTGTATGTGTGTCTCTGTATGTATGTATGTATGTATGTATGTATGTATGTATGTATGAGTGTGCGTATATAACATGACACCTATGTAATCAATCACTTTCAACCACAGGTGAAATATTCATGTATTTTATGAAATGACTTTAGCCTCATCCATCTCACATAATGCTCCCCTAAATTCACCCATTACCCTAAATGACTGTCAGCTAATGTCCAACCGAGCCCTGCTGTCCACACTACCATAACCACCCTACTACCATAACCACCCCACCCCACCCTACCCCACCCCACCCCACCCCACCCCCCAAAAGAAAACTGGATTACATTATTTCATCCTGTATATATATATATATTTTATTCCTTTTATAAATTTCACCAAAAAAAAAAATTACGAACTCAGATATGAATCAATTGTTGTCCAGAGATATTCTATTCTTTATTAAATATTGTAAATAACATGTTTGGTCTTTTTTCACTTGTTTTGCACCTGTCAAAATTTTTTAGTAAAATATTCTTCAGTCGACCGACCGACCGCAAGTATCAAAAAATCGAATAGGTCAGGTGATGTTATTGAAGCTGATCCTTTGTTTATTCTGTCAGCTAACCGTCTATTTAGTCTGTCAGCTAACTGTCTATTTAACCTGTCAACTAACCATCTATTTAGTCTATCAGCTAACCGTCTATTTACTCTGTCAGCTAACCATCTATTTACTGTCAGCTAACCGCCTATTCCCGTTAACTGTCAAGTATTTCAACCACTCAACCAGTCACCACTCTTATGTAAAACCTTTGACAGTAAGATCAATTAACAATAAAATCTCCAACAGTTTCCCGGTACGGTACTTTTTTTCTAATAATTTTCCCTCAATTGTCATGTTCCTGAAAAGTTATATACATTTATTGATATTGTTTATGGATGAGGTGGAGAGCAAACTGTTATGGCAGTATATTGAATTACTCACACACACACACACACACACACACACACACACATCTCCAATTCATAAACATTTCGCTCTGTTATCAAGGGATATTTATGTAAAATTGAAAGTACAAATTCCATTTAGTTAGTAATCCAAACTCCAGGATATGTTTGGTTAAAATAAAATTGGTTTATTTGTCAACAATACAGGTGTTATATGAGAGGGAGGAGGGGCAGGTGGTGAAGAGGAGAGAGAGAGTAGGTGGGAGGGGGCAGGTCCTGGAGGTGGGGAGGAGGGGCAGAGTGGGAGGAGGGCAAGGTGGGGAGGAGGGGCAGGTGGATGGGGAGGAGGGAGCAGGTAGGTGGGAGGAGGGGCAGATGGGTGGGGGCAGATAGTGAGGAGAGGGCAGATGGGTGGGGAGGAGGGGGCAGATGGGTGGGGAGGAGGGGCAGATGGAGGTGGGGAGGAGGGGCGGAGTGGGTGGTGAGGAGGGCAGATGGTGGTGAGGGAGGGCAGATGGGTGGTGAGGAGGGGCAGGTGGGTGGGGAGGAGGGGGGTGGGTGGGGAGGAGGGGCAGATGGTGAGGGCAGATGGGTGGTGAGGAGGGGCAGATGGGTGGAGGGGTGTGCTTTGGTGGTCTGGGGTTGGAGGTGGTGGTGGTGGTGGTGGTGGTGGTGGCGGTGGTGGTGAAACTTCATAAAAGCATAAAATAAATTCTTATATTAACTGCAACATATTATATACCAATTCTGAATGTTTTCCTTTAGTAAATTCAATTATTTTTATGTTATATTACAGTTTCGTGTTTTTAATACAGCTTTAAATTATGATGTTTTCATATTTTTTGGAGATATTTTTTTTTTTAGCGAACCGTAATTAACCGAGGTAGCAAAAATACTACTGAATCCTTTTCTGATTATGTTATGTTCGCTATAGTGTTTACCTTTTGAGGATGATGGCTTAACCCCTTAAGGATGATGTTTTAACCCTTTGAGGACAGTAGTTTAACCCTTTGAGGACGATGATTCAACCCCACTAGGACTCAAAGGGTAATAATTAAAACTACCAATATTCCTCAATGGTAATATCTGCCTCTTACAGCTTCAGCGATAAGATTCCCAAGAGACATGGGCGCTTTTGGAATTACATGTAACATATATATTTTGCTAAGTAGTTAATGAGCTTAAGAATATACTGATATTAAGAAAAATAACTAGATTATATAACTATGTAAGTAGCTTGTATGACGTGTGTGTGTGTGTGTGTGTGTGTGTGTGTGTGCCTGCCGGGAGAAATGGTTATCTGCTGCTGTTGTTGCCACTCTACGCAAGAGATGGCGCCACCAGTCCCAGCCCCACCCCTCTCGCTCCAGTACCCTCCTCTCTCACTCTTCTTCTTCTTCTCCTCCTCTCTAGTAACTTGGCTCACTTGTCCTCCTCTCTCTGTCCTCCTCTCTAACATCATTCCTTCCTCTCTCACCCCAGTATACCCCTCTTCCCTCTCCCTCCCTCCTTCCCTCACCTTTCAACAGCTCTCGTGCTTAGGTAACAGACAACACTCCTCTCCTCACCTGTTCAATACTCACCTACCTTCCCTCCACCTATCTACCTCCTCACCACTTACACTCCCCCATCCTCTCTCTCTCTCTCTCTCTCTCTCTCTCTAAGTACCCTTCCTCCCTCATCCACTCCCTCTCTTACCCTCCCTCCACCATCTTCTCCATCACTGTCCCCCCTTCACCCCTTCGTAACCTACTCCTCATTATCATCACCCCTATCCCTATTCGTCTTCATCTACCTCTCTCCCTTCCCTCGATCATTCCACACCCCACCTCTCCTTATCTTCCGACCCTCTCCCCCCCTCACCACCTCTCCACTATCTCCTCATCTCCCTCAGGACTCCAGCAGGTGAAGGCAGGTTCGTCTCAGGTGACCCAGACCAATTAACTCGTTGTTGGATTCTTTCCCTCTCCTTCTGCAGGTCACTCACGAGTCCTCGAATTCTGGAGCTCAAGATACTGAAGAGTTCGTAGAGTACATTTATTTTCCCCCTTCCAGAGTGAAGACATGGAAAACGTATCTAATTGGCTGTTTCCTAGAGTTACAGTAACCGGAAATTGTGAGTAAATATGGTATCCGAATTGCGTTGAGACTGTAGTGTGTGGTTATTGACTCGACATATTTGACTCTATCTGTTTGGTTTGGTGATCGTGAACTGAAGTCCCTCGAGTCTTTTTGTTGTTTTCTCTCAGGAATCTTATTACCTGAGCTGTCGTTCTTTTGACATGTAGATTGAAAGTGTAAGCGATCTCTCTCTCTCTCTCTCTCTCTCTCTCTCTTAAAGGGTTCTTGCCATTCTCCTCTCAGTTCTCTTCCTGTTTTCTTCTCTCCATTTCTTTCTCTTCATCCTCCGAGATATTGATATTAGCCTTCAACTCTTTTGTCACCTGTTCGTGTTTCTTTTCGTTAGAAGAAAGAGAAGAAAGAATAGAAATAAGAATGAGAATGAGAATGAGAATGAGAATGAAAATAAGAATAAGAATAAGAATAAGAATAAGAATAAGAATAAAAATAAAAATAAAAATAAAAATAAAAATAAAAATAGAGATAAAGAATAAAGAATAAAGAATAAATAATAAAAAATAAAAATAAAAATAAAAATAAAAATAAAAATAAAGAATAAAGAATAAAAATAAAAATAAAGAATAAAAATAAAGAATAAAGAATAAAGAATAAGAATAAAGAATAAAGAATAAGAATAAGAATAAGAATAAGGATAAGAATAAGAAGAAATACTAAGTTATTAAACCCGGGCTCACAGACAATAAAAATCCAATGATCGATAGCAATTGCAGTAACTGTCTTGGAGGGGAAAGTTGTAAATTGGACTAAATGTTGTAAGGAATGGTAAGAGGTGCCGACTGGTGCCACATTTTATGAACAGTGCCGAGTCAAAATTAATGCAGGATATTAATACATTTATTGTTGTTATTATTATTGTTATCATTACTGTTATTATAGTTATTATTATTATTAGTTTTATTATTGGTTGTTATTATTGTTATTATTATTATTATTATTAAATTTATTCACAATGTATTTGTATTATCATAACATTGGGGAGGGATATCAAACGAACCCTCGATATAACGGAATTTCCTCACCGTATAGTCCGTAAAACAGAATTTTCACACTAATAAACCCTCGATATAACGGAATTTCCTCACCGTGGAGTCCGTTAAATAGAGATTTTCAATACAACCTGCCACTAACCCAGTCAATGGAAAGAAGCACCACACAAGAGCCGACACGCACTACCCAATATATGCAAATTATCCTGAAGTCGACAGCGAGGAGGCGGAAAGTGCACAGTTATATACATATGCAAAGTGTTCACTGTACTTATGTGTATTGTTGTACGTGTAGTGGTCCGTGGGGAGGCGTAGTGGTCCGTGGGGAGGCGCATACTTCGTCCGTGAGAGGGGGCGTATAGACCGTGGGAGGAGGCGTATAGACCGTAGGCAGGGGTATAGGGGTATCTCATGCCTGGAGTGTGAGGTGAGTAGTATTTAGTTCAGTATATACCGCAGATGGTGTCTCAGTGGTCGCGTGTTTCGAAGGAGGGTTTCTCTCTCTCTCTCTCTCTCTCTCTCTCTCTCTCTCTCTCTCTCTCTCTCTCTCTATTTTCTCTCTTTTATTCTTTGTCTATTTCTTCTTTCTCTCTTTCTCTATGTCTTTTCTCTGTTTGTCTGTCTGTATCTGCATCGTTCCAGCCATGGATGGATAGACAGACAGACAGACAGAGAGAGAGAGAGACAACAGGACAAACGAATAATTGTTTTTTACACCTGAGTTGTTCTTCCTCGCTCATGAAATATATATTTGATTCTAGAAAAAATAATCAGGAGTCCAAAAAATATATATATAAAGAATTTTATATCGAACTGATTGACGCCATTGGCACATCCTCATAAAAGAGATTTTTTTTTTTTTGAAAAAGCAGATTAAAAAGAGGATTTAAAACAGAAATGTAGTAGAAGAGCCGTAGGACACATATTCGCTATCCAATATACCAAAGTTTGTTGGTCAGGATTCACTTCTGAATATTGGTAAAGCGTTGGTAAAAATCTGGTTTGGGAAAGAGTAACGTATTTGAGCAGCATTTTTTCCCTATTAAAAAAAATACGCATGCAGCTTAGTGGACTGTACAGTGTGTGTGTGTGTTGAAATGCATATTAATTAAAAACGACGCCTTACACACACACACACACACACACACACACACGTATATTTAAATTTACATCAAAGGATAACACATACTCCTCTTGATTAATTTTAAATATGAAGAGTATAGCATAAAAGCTATTGTGAGCGATTCTTTTGATATATATATATATATATGTATATATATATATATATATATATATATATATATATATATATATATATATATATATATATATATATATATATATTAGGGTAAGGGTGAGAGGCGCCCCTCGCTCTCTACAAGGGTTACATGGGAGAATTTCATGGGGCGGAGGAGTTGCCCTCGTGTCTCGCCGTCACCCCTTGCCCACACTTGTCACCAGCTTCAATATTCTTCCTTACTGAGCAGCTACCACCTCCAGGACACACTGCTCGTGTGTGTATATATATATATATATATATATATATATATATATATATATATATATATATATATATATATATATATATATATATATATACACCATCGTTTCACTTATTCTCTGTTAATGATCAATATCAATTTCCCGCCCTGATAATCCTCGCAGTGTTGCCAAACACCGTCATGAACATATCCTTCATATTAGCTCAATCTTTATCAGCGCTAACGAGAGGTTCTGGCGCGACTCTCCGTAAACATCACTGCTGGTTGGATGAACCAATATATTTAGCCTGATACATTTCACTAAAGTGGTGCTTCATTACTGACGCTCACACGGACGCCTGAAACATGAGATCCTATTACAACACTTGAGTTGAGATGATGTGATATTTTACACCCAGACGAGGAGACGACAACACTTCACGATATGACTGAGGAAATTATATATACATACAGTCTTAATGTGACCCGGGGAGACTGAGATCATATAAACATTTATATATAGGTTATAAAGATGATACAGCTGAAGTAACAGTTATATAGTGAGACGAGCTTCATAAATGGTGAAATAAACAACATATATGCTTAATAACTTATTGATGAAGAGAAAGAGAGAAATGAAGAGATTAAAAAAAAAGGGGGAAAATTGAGAGACCAAGAGAGATAAGGCAATGTGATCATCCCAAATTATCATAACACAGGTACAGGTGTGGAACAGGTATAGAGACGCTAATTGCTACATTTTCAATACAGGTAAAGGTGTATCTCCAAGAGAGAGAGGGAGGGAGGGGGAACTGACTAAGGGAAGAGGGGGTAGGAACTAGTCCAGGGTAGCGGGGCTGGTTGAGGGGAGGGAGGGAGGGAGGGAGGGGGAGGAGGGAAGGGAAGGAGGGAGGAGGGGAGGGAAGGAAGGGAACTAATCTAAATCCTCTCCATCGTTGTCAAGTTGTCTTAATAACGTAAACCTAGATTAACGAGCAGCGAGTTATAGTTTATAAAGTTTATTATCACAACTCCTGATGGTTGATGAGATTTAGGTGATCTCTCTCTCTCTCTCTCTCTCTCTGTTTATTGGACCATACATCTGCCCCACAAATCTCATTCCCTCCATAACAACAGCAAATAGGTTCCCTGAATCGTGGACAACATCAGTATCTCTCTCTCTCTCTCTCTCTCTCTCTCTCTCTCTCTCTCTCTCTCTCTCTGCCGAAAAACACCAGTTATATTTCGAGACAAAAAACACAACAACAACTGTCTTATTTATCGAGTTTTATGGTTGTGTTTGTGGCAAAATAGTCGACACTTTTTGATGCTTACGAGGTCCCACAGGTCAAGAGGACAAGTTTGCTGTTATAATATAAGTATTTAAGTGATCTAAACGGATAATCTGGTAACACTGCTGGATAAAGTGTGTTCTTCCTAGTCTGGTAACACTGATGGATAAAGTGTGTTCTTCCTAGTCTGGTAACATTGATGGATAAAGTGTGTTCTTCCTAGTCTGGTAACACTGATGGATAAAGTGTGTTCTTCCTAGTCTGGTAACACTGATGGATAAAGTGTGTTCTTCCTAGTCTGGTAACATTGATGGATAAAGTGTGTTCTTCCTAGTCTGGTAACACTGTTGGATAAAGTGTGTTCTTCCTAGTCTGGTAACACTGATGGATAAAGTGTGTTCTTCCTAGTCTGGTAACACTGCTGGATAAAGTGTGTTCTTCCTAGTCTGGTAACACTGCTGGATAAAGTGTGTTCTTCCTAGTCTGGTAACACTGCTGGATAAAGTGTGTTCTTCCTAGTCTGGTAACACTGCTGGATTTTAGATCACCTGATTTATACTTTATAGACATTGTGAGAGCTGGCGAGTGACCGGATTAACATGTACCCTCGTATTACCGCACACACAGAGAGAGAGAGAGAGAGAGAGAGAGAGAGAGAGAGAGAGAACGTCCGTATGTTTGTCAGGAGTACTTTAAAGGTAACTATTGGTACCACAGTGAAACCTCCATATAACGGACTTCTCTCTATATATAATCCGTTAAATGGAAGTTCCACATTCAACGGGTCCTCGATATAAGGAACTTTCTTCTACCTAACTTAACCTAAGCCCACGTTGACTCCTGAAAATGAAACTCGGTTTGACGTATAAAGACCCACTAATAGGAGGGAGATAGGAAGAAACTGGTTCACAAATAGGGTGGTGGACGAGTGGAACAAGCTTAGCAACTTTGTAGCAAGTGCGGGAACTCTGGAAAGTTTCAAAAGGAGGCTAGATAGATTCATGGATGATAGAGAGTGGTAGTAACTCTCGACAGGAGCTGCCATGCGCAGGCCAACCGGCCTATTGTAGACTCCTTATTTTTTTATGTTCTTATGTTCTTAATGTGACTTCTTCCTTGAGGGCCAATTTAGGCAGCACAGTTCCAGAGGCAGTTTAGCGCAGTGCCGCAAGAGACCAGCAGTTTATGGGGTAGTTGACCCCCTCCAAAAAAATAATGAGCAGTAATGTTCTTGACAGACGTTTCCCCAGGGTAGTAAAGTCCCTCTCGCTAATTTGGGGAGAACGTAATTACCTGCCTGGTGTTTACACAACGTGAATCATATCTTGGAAAATCCGTTCCCTAGGACATGAGATCTTACCTGTTGGAAGGAAAAATCTTCATATTTTCTTTCCCATACTAAAGTCAGAATTAATATATTCATTACAGTGACCTGGCCTGACCTGACCTGACCTGACCTGACAAACTAAATTTAAAGCTTCCTATTTATTACACCTTCTAAAATATAATAATTATTTAAGATTCTCAAATAAACTTCATTGCTAATACATCAAAACACCTCACACCTCTTAATAACAGTCAAATAAATAAATATGTTACACCTGCTGGTAATACGCTATATTAGATTAGCTGTTAATGGTCCATTAGTAGTTAAATGGGTTAAATACAAGCTTCCGTCATTAGCCATTTTAAGCTGATTGGCCTCAACTTATTGTACATAGAAACATGAACAAGAACAAAAATGATAGAAGAAGAAGAACAAGAAGAATAAGAATAACATAAAGAACGAGGACTCAGACCTAAGAAGAAGACGAAGACGAAAAAGAAGAAGACTGACAATAAGAACAAGAAGAAAAAGAAGAACACAGACTTGAGAATAAAAAGAAGAACAACAACTCAAACGTAAGAATAAAAACAAGACGAAGAACAAGAACAACAAGAAAAAGAAGAAATAGAAGAGGAAGAAGAAGAATAACAAGAAGAAGAAGAAAAAGAAGAAATAGAGGAGGAAGAATAAGAAGAAGACTCATCGTAACTTTCCCCTTCACCACCACACACCCAAACCATTCTGAAAACTCACATTAACGTAAAAGAAAACTGATAAGAATTTTATCGGTAGTGGAAGGCTATTACCGAGATGAAATATCCCCCCCCCCCCGGTGCTCCCCTACTCTCATTGGGGTCTGATCTTATGTACCTACGTTGTAAATTATTTCTCTCCTTCCCTCACCTTTCCATCATCTCTTCCTCTCGTTTCAGACACCTGGGTTTAGTTCCTGGCTCTGACCCTGGATGGATATAGAGAATTAATTGAAAAGGCTGGAAGGTATACAGTGTGTGTGTGTGTGTGTGTGTGTGTGTGTGTGTGTAAGAGGGAATGATGTTGAAGGGGGGGGAATGCTGGTGGGAATGAGAGATGGAGAGAGAAAATGAGAGAGACAGGGAGAATAAAAAGAGAAAGAATGAGGAAGAAATATGAGAATTAAGAGAAATAGTAAGGCTGACACACATACACACACACACACACACACACACACACACACACACACATTAAGAGATTGACACAAACAGAAGCAAGGGAGGAAAAGATTTATTGCGAAAAAGAAAGAAAAACAAAGAGAAAAAAACTTGAATAAATTGTTACATGGAGTTAGAGAGTTTATTATAACGAAGTGTAAGTAACAAGAGTGCAGAGGTCTTATTGCAACTATATCTTGCGCTAGTCAGGCCGCACCTCGATTATGCGGTTCAGTTCCGGTGCCCCTATTATAGAATGGATATAAATTCACTAGAGTCGGTGCAGCGAAGAATGACAAAAATGATTCCGGGACTTAGAAACCTTCCATATCAGGATAGGTTAAAGTAACTTAACTTACATTCCCTAGGAAGACGAAGAGTGCGGGGAGATATGATAGAAGTATTTAATTGGGTGAAAGGAATCAATAAATGGGATATAGATAAAGTTCTTATAATATACGAGCAGGATAGAACTCGGAGCAACGGATTCAAGTTGGATAAGTTTAGGTTTAGGAGGGAGATAGGAAGAAACTGGTTCACAAATAGGGTGGTGGACGAGTGGAACAAGCTTAGCAACTTTGTAGTAAGTGCGGGAACTCTGGAAAGTTTCAAAAGGAGGCTAGATAGATTCATGGATGATAGAGAGTGGTAGTAACTCTCGACAGGAGCTGCCATGCACAGGCCAACCGGCTTATTGCAGACTCCTTATTTTCTTATGTTTTTATGTTCTTATGTAAGAAGGATTTTGACCCAACAACAAAAAATAGATCAGATAAAATGAATTGCGACTAACACGAGAAAAGTGATGTAATCTACTGCATAAAACATGAATGGTGTGTGTGTGTGTGTGTGTGTGTGTGTGTGTGTGTGTGTGTGTGTATCTATGTAATTACCGTTTGTTTATTATGCTGATAGTACTCGTATACAAAAATAATGTTTCTTTGTATTTAAAAAATCAAAATCACTTCAATTTAAGACACACTCAAAGAAATGAAAGAAAACATATAATTGAAAACTTAAATTAACTCACATAATTCTTCACTTTTAATACACGTTCCTCATTTCTCAAGACTCACGCACATATTCCATGATCAAAAACACACGTAGGAGAGATATATCCAACAAAATCTTCAGTCGTCAGTAAAACACAGTGTTAATCTCGCTAATCGCAACAGCTCGCTACTCGCTACAGCTCCCTACTCGCTACAACTCGCAACAGCTGTGTCATAAACCACTCACAGCGACGACGCGGCTTTAAGTGTCAATTAAGTCAAAGTTTGTAATTATCGACTCAGTTTATGTGTTCCAACAGTTTAAAGAGACGGGGACTAATGGTCTCTACTAACATCTTGTTGGCAGTGAACCCTTGTGCTAATGTGAGTGCGTGAGTGTGTGTGTGTGTGTGTGTGTGTGTGTGTGTGTGTGTATCTATCTCTCTCTCTGTCTCTCTCTCTCTGTGCCCCTACCTTTGTGTCTGTAACGTAAGGTAAGGTAAGGTAAGGTAAGGTAAGGTAAGGCAAGGCAAGGCTAGATTAGATTATGGAAAACAATTAATCCTACGTCACCTCAAAAACTCCCCCATCTTCAGAAAAAAACAACAACAATAAATCATCTTTAGTTTCCCCTGTGAACATTACTTCCCGCCTATAAGTAACCAACACACCGCATAATTCCTGCACACTCTCTCTCCAGTCCTTCATCTCGGTAAGCTGTCGCGCCGGTCAGTTGTATATAGCATCAATTTATTAGAGTAATGGAGGGGCGGAGAGAAAATATATTACAGACACACGGCCGTCATAAATACTACCAGAGAGCGAAGGGTAAGAGGAGGAAATGAAAGGAGATGGAATGGTTTGGGTGAGAGAGAGAGAGAGAGAGAGAGAGAGAGATACAAGGACAGGGAAACACACAAACATACATACATACATATATACAGACAGACATACATACATACAGACAGACAGACAGACAGACAGAGAGAGAGACAGACAAACAGACAGACAAAGTTGATTGAAATAAATACCTAATTATAATCCTTTAAACTGTAATAAATATAGAACCGTTCTCGTTATCCCTCTATATATACAAATAATATAATATAATCAATTACTGTTCACTAATCCCGAATAATATAAACACACCTTTGAGTAAGTTACAGCTCTCTTGTTTTGAAAATAATAAATATAAATTTCACAAACAATATGGAAACGGGATGGATTTATATACCATGATAGATCTAGTTCTCTTTGATCTAAATACATTGCTCAGAATTTTGTTCCATGTGTAATTGGTTCCATTGTTCCTGATGGTCACTTTTTTTATACCAATGATTAGATTAATTGAAGTTTATAGTAGATACAACATCAAAGGTCATCATTATTAATGTTTACACCTTCAGCAGCCTATAAACCTAACCTAACCCATAAACAGAATATATAGTAAAATTCACTGGAGATTTCTTAAGTGAGTCTTGTAATTTAACCTTTTGAATCTTGGAGGGTTAAACCATCATCACCAAAGGGTTAAAATATAATTCCTCAACGGTTTAAAACATCATTACTTAAAGGGTTAAACCATCATCAAAGGGTTAAATCAATCATCCACAGAGGGTTAAACCATCATACTCAAAGAGTTAAACCGTTTTAGTCATCAACTATCATGCCAGTAACATCACATCAACTAGAATGAGTCTTAACTAAATAGTGTTAACATGACTCTGACAACAACAGGTGATAGTGTTAACATGACTGACAACAACAGGTGATAGTGTTAACATGACTGACAACAACAGGTGATAGTGTTAACATGACTGACAACAACAGGTGATAGTGTTAACATGACTGACAACAACAGGTGGGCCATCAGGTACCTAGAGAGCCTCATCAGCCAACTCAGGTATATTTTAACACTGGCGAGTTTACCCACGTCCAGTGTATCGTCCGTGAGGCCAACTGACTGTCTTGGGTGAATAATATATCCCAATTACCTGAGACTATTGAAGCTTACGTAGGAGAGACGAGCTGGCTTAGGGGAAGAGACAGGCTTGGGAAGAGGCTTGACTTGGGTAGAGAGAGAGAGAGAGAGAGAGAGAGAGAGAGAGAGAGAGAGAGGAATAAAGAGCAGGTAAGAGATGATGCATTACGTACAGGTGAGAGTGAGGGAGAGGAGGAAGGAAATTATATCAAGTGGATTATAGAAGAGGGGAGAAATCTTTGTATATAAGGGAAGGAGAATATGTGTGTGTGTGTGTGTGTACTGGTGGGATAATTTAGGTAGGAAGGCCAAGCAGGTAAATGTGTAGTGGTGGTGACGGTGATGATAGTGGCAGTGGTGATAGTGACGATGGAGGTTGATGGTGATGATGGTGAAAATGGTATAGTGTTAGGTTTAAGAAGAGAGAGAGAGAGAGATAAAAGAAAGATAAAATAGATAAGAGAGGAAGAGGCAGATAACAAAAAATACATAAAACTGATAATGATTCACCTATTGTGATTAATTCTTTCACTCTTTTAAACGAGTAACAATAAAAGAGAAACACATTGAGTCGTTTTCATTATAATTTATATTGAACAAAGACGCTGGTATCATCGTCCGAGTAGAGGAAGGTAAAACTTTTGGAGTCTTTCTCAGGTTCAGCTCGTGTTCGACTTGTTCACGTGTGTATCATTGACCAGGACACACCCAGTACATGTCGTCAGTGTTATTCTTTTCCTTGTAGGCGACACTGACATATTACCACTATAACATATCAGTTTCATTGATGATATTCTCTGAGTTGTTATCACTAAGATTAACTTATCAAGGAAGTAGATAACAGTAGATGATAAATAGATGAAAATAAACACTTAAAGATGTTAGATGGTTTGGTGTGGGGGATCAGGTGGTTGAAGATAACAGCTTTGTTTACTTAACCAAGAGACACGACACCTATACACCTCAGTGTCAGGAACGAAGAGCTCGAGTTCTCGTCTCTTTCCACTTTATCCAAAAATCTGCCATTCAAACTGATGGCTCAGCACACGAACTGATCTCTACCAGAATAAGGCATCACATCAGAGGCCATGAGATGTGATGTCTCACCACCAACACCACCAACACCACAACGGGAATAGAATCATCACTCGTGTTTTTCTCATTAGAGTAACATGTTGGTCGAGGAAGAATACCCAAATATCTTTTATATCCGTCTCAAAAATCCTCCATTTCTGTCATTTTCTGTGTCTCTTGAATGACCAAAAATGACAGAAAGCTCAATTTTATGGTATTAAATACACTGACTTGTGAGAGATGAGCTCATTACACAGCCCGTCAGCCTACAGCTCAGTGGTCATCATCCTCCAGCTGGTCTCTCAAGCACCCTCATCTCACAGACCATTAGCTGACTCTCAGGACCCACCCAGAGATCGTCACTTCACGGGATACAACGCGACACTCAGCTCACTTGGACCAACAATACTCAGTAATTTATTCATCAAAATATCCAGAACTGGTGTTACGAGGACAAGTTTACCTGCTCACCCGCCCAAGCTCCGGTACGGGAATGGTGACCAAACTGGAAGCTGCAATTAGACTCTACCTTATTTTAAAGTCCTCGACCATCCCTAATTACGGAAGAGTATTTTTCTTTCAAGCCTTAAAGATGGTGACAACCCGAGGCACCGCTCTCCTCCGTTGAACTCTATTAACTTTTCGTATTATTTCACCTTCGATCGTCACTCACCAAACTACTATAAGTATTAAAACTGTATAAATATGTAATTTATAGTCACACCTTTTAACTTATTCAAATGACTAATGTTTTGATGAATATTCCCACAGATGAATTAATTATCACACGCTCAAAGTCAAATTTAACTTATAAAACTTATATTTTATCTGTGAAATTTATCACTCACCCTCAGGCATTACGGTTCTAATTATATATTATGTTATGAAATATTTACCGTAAGAATTAAACAGTTAAATTTGCCATAATTTTACAGTGATGGATTAAAAGCGATACTTAAAATAAATTATCTTCAAAATAAATTAAATGTGTGATTGATATAAAATGTATATAATTATGGGACAAAATTACCGTAAAATAACATTAAGGCTGAATTATTCTACGTAATCTTATATACATATTATGTGTGTGTGTGTGTGTGTGTGTGTAATGACAGTAATAATGATAAATCCTAAACTTAGACGAGAACTGAGCACATAGTCAAATAGCCTTGAACCATAATGCACAGTCACCCAAAAAACTATCTGTACTTGGGGTGATCGATGAATTTCATAATGAACACTGTGACTCCTGTTGTCTCGGTAGGGTTGTCAAAATCCTTCGTCCGTTGTGTCATATTGTCTCAACTCAATTTTGTATAGGTAGTTTTATTTTTTTGAGGGACTGTACAGAACGTAGGACACATCATAACAATATAGTGAAGATAACGAACAGACATCACTTAAGAAACATTAAGGTAACCACACACACACACACACACACACACACACACATTCCAGTAAAACTTCTGCAAGATTTATCTCTGGCAGTGTGTGCATGACAAACGTCGCCAAGTAATATTTATTTCCAACTTTTTTCCTCATTATTAAACCATGAGGAATTTTCTCCTAATTTGACATTAAAAAGTTTCGGCGCTGAATTTTTACTGTGGATCTTTCCTCTTTTCTTATCTTTCTTCTCATTCTTGTTGCTGTTGTTCTTATTTCTTCTTCTTCTTCCTGTTTATCATTTTATTTTATTTACTTCTTTCGTATCTTATTTTCTTGTAGTTGTTATTATTATTCTTCTTTTCCTCTTTTCCTTCCTCTTCCTCTTCTTCGTGTTCCTCTTCCACCACCTCTTCTTATTCTTCTTATTTTCATTACGTCTTCTTTTCTTCTACGTTTCTTGACGCTGTTTTTCTTCTTCCTCTTCCCCCTCCTCTTCTTCCCCGTGCAGCTGGGTCTCATTATGTATAATTACGGCTTACGTTTCCCACCTTGTTTTTCCTCCGGTCTAAACAACTTCTCCAGGCTGGTGGTTCTCTCACTAAACACCTACGTAGACTGTGGATAATGGCCTCTCCTTTCTCTTGAGATTATCCTTATTTGCTCACTACGTTTTCTATATTACTTTTATGTCGTATTTTCTCAGATTCCGTTTTCTTTATTTCATTCTTTTAGCGATAACTTTATTATATTTTCATTTTTTTAATGAATTCTTCTCTTGTTTTCTCTGACAGAATGAGAGAGAGAGAGAGAGAGAGAGAGAGAGAGAGAGAGAGAGAGAGAGAGAGTCTTCATAACGTGTGTTGTAAAATGTAAAAGAAAGAACCAACAGCTCTTCATAACCCCGTAAGACCTGTTCTATCTGTCCTATCCAAAGCCAATATAAAAGGCGAGAGAAAGAGAGATAGAAACTAGATAGATCAATAGATGGATAGATTGATTGATTGAGAGATGTAAATAGAAACACACACACACACACACACACACACACACACACACACACACACACACACACACACACAGAGTTCGCCATTCATCTCCCTACTAAGAAATCCAATTGAGACTTGTAAGACAATATAAGTTTGGTGCTGTTGGGAGCTGCAGTGGCCCATTTATACAGCAGGAGTCAAGTGGTAGAAGTAGTGTGTGTGATGTAGGAGCTGCTTCCACTCAGTGACAGATGCCGATGAGAGGGAGGAAGTTGGTGGTGAAGCCAAGGTTGTAGGATGGAAGAAGGAATGGAAAGTTTTTATCTGAATAATAACACGGTGGGAAGGAGAGAGAGAGAGAGAGAGAGAGAGAGAGAGAGAGAGAGAGAGAGAGAGAGACGCGCACACAAACACCAACACACATACACTTATCCATTTCACCATCAGCCAAAATCTTTCCACCCGTTCATAAATCCTTCTACAAAATCACCCATCACCACCACCAACCACCATTCACACTCCACGACGCCACTAAATTAACCTCTTCCCCCAGGAAACCCAAACACCACCATGAATCACTAACAGGTAAACCACGAGCCTTCACAAGCACTATAATTCGTCTCCTTGTAGATAACATCCCTTAAACTGTCGACTTTACAGTTCAGAGTTTGATCGTGTCCCCCAGAAAATCAGCTTCATGGGGGTAACGGACTGCCGGAAACATTACAAAATACTGAGAATTTTATTTGCATTTTCTTTTTATGAATTATGTTGTTTGATAATTTTTATATAATAGTGAGGATTATCTTTTGCGTTTGGGTTTATATATAGATTTAAAGGGACGTTAGTGAAGTAGCTATACATTTACCATCAATATACAATTAGGTTAAGTTAGGTCCTAATCTAATCTAACCTAACCTAACCTAACCTAACCACCCTGGCCTAAACCAACGTCCTTCATTCATCTATCTTAACTACTTAACACTAATCCATGCAAGTTATATCAACACATAAACATGGACTTACTACCCCCATAAACAAACACACTAGTAAAGCTTTTTGTTATGTTTTTATGAGTTAGTTTTTGCTCTATAACGAACGACCTCCTCACAGAAAGCTAATATAGTCGGTGATTTGTTTTTCTATCAATAAGCTATATTATTCTACCACTGAGCTATATAATGTTGGTTCTCTTTAGTTGTTATGGAGGGAGTGATTCCTGTGGCTGATATATAGGTCAATAAAGATAATCAGAGAGAGAAAGAGGGAGAGAGAGAGGAGAGAGAGAGAGAGAGAGATCAACAAATTTCACACCAGTACGAGTTATGTTAACTTTGGGTCGTCGTAACTTGTTGCTCGTTAGTAAAGTTGTTCCTTACTACGACAACAACAAGGCGAGACGATCTGAGACTGTTCCCTCACGTTTAACACCTGTTCCACTACAACTGCCACCACCTAACAACCACCACTACATCATCAACAACTATACAACATATTCCTGGATTAATTATAAAGTTCGTTTGTTATAAATGTTGCCTGACATCGTAACATTCATCAGCAATAATTATTTTCCATATTTATATTATACAAAAAATAAAAAAAAAAACGCGGCAATAATATCGAATTACATACTGCCATTGAATATATAATGTTGTATAATTAGAAAACTGTACTTTCAGTTAGTAACAGTTTTGGTGATGAGTGTATGTATATTTAATGGCTTTTTTTGCGAAATTGGTAGATTTTTTGCAAGGTAACATTAATCTAAAGCTATCTTATTTTAACTTAACCTAACCTAATCTAACTTATTCTAACTTAACCTAACCTAATCTAACTTATTCTAACTTAACCTAACCTAATCTAACTTATTCTAACTTAACCTAACCTAATCTAACTTATTCTAACCTAACCTAATCAAACTTATTCTAACTTAACCTAACCTAATCTAACTTATTCTAACTTAACCTAACCTAATCTAACTTATTCTAACTTAACTTAACCTAATCTAACTTATTCTAACTTAATCTAACCTAATCTAACCGTGGCTTAACATTTACTGTCATTATGCCAAAAACGGCCAGCTGTTTAGCCACGGATAGATTAGGTTAGGTTAGGTCAGGTTAGATTAGGTTAGGTTAGGTTAGGTTAGGATAAGATAGCATTAGGTTAGGTTAGGTTAGGTTAGGTTAGGTTAGGTTAGGTCAGGTCAGGTTAAATTAGGTTAGGTTAGGTTAGGTTATGATAAGATAGCATTAGGTTAGGTTAGGTTAGGATAAGATAGCAGGTTAGGTTAGGCCACTAAGAGAAAAACGAACAAAATACTACATAAACACCAAAAAAAACCCACAATACAGACACATGAACAAACACACACACACACACACACACACACACACACACACACACACACACACACACACCTCTATCTCAACTACATAAAGATACTACAAAACAACAACACATTAACATAAACTGAGATATAAACTATGAGACATAAACTGAGACATAAACTGAGACATAAACTGAGACATAAACCGAGACATAAACTGAGACATAAACCGAGACATAAACCGAGACATAAACTGAGACATAAACTGAGACATAAACCGAGACATAAACTGAGACATAAACCGAGACATAAACCGAGACATAAACCGAGACATAAACTGAGACATAAACTGAGACATAAACTGAGACATAAACCGAGACATAAACTGAGACATAACCCGAGACATAAACCGAGACATAAACCGAGACATAAACCGAGACATAAACCGAGACATAAACTGAGACATAAACTGAAAAATAACACGAAAGGTAATATAATGAGGCAGGTGTTTCTCTCTCCCTGTACAACTCACCTGGTAAATTGAATAACATACAAGGGAAAACATTATTACAAGATCCTATAATGATTTACACAGAGAGTATCTATGACGCAGTGGAATAAGATCATTATAATATGAAATGTAATGCGGAGAAAAATTATAATTTAAATTCGTACAATGTAAATAATTATAACATATTAATGGCGAAAGAAACGTCCAAGAAATTATTAAATATAAAAATGAATCAATTAAAATATTGAGATAGAATAAAAGGAGAGAGAGAGAGAGAGAGAGAGAGAGAGAGAGAGAGAGAGAGAGAGAGGCAACTTTTTCTCCTTTGAGGTATAAACTTATACTTGGTAATACTTGTGAAAGCCTCTTATTCCGAGATAGACTTTCTGCTGTGTGGAGGCTTCGTCCTAGTGAGCATCAAAGTGAGTGTTAATATGTGTTAAAAATACTATGTAATATATCTTTTTTTTTTCTTTCTTTAATTTTTTACTTTTTTTTTCTTTATCTCTGTATTTGTTTCATTATCTATTCTCTTATTTTTATTCACTTTTATTTATTTGTTTTTTTATGTTTTTGACTCGCTTTCTTTTGACTCTCTCTCTCTCTCTCTCTCTCTCTCTCTCTCTCTGATAATTGAACAAGCTGGAATTAAAGGTTTTCTCGCCACAATCTACACCTCCACTTTTCACAAATTTACAACAACACCAACTTATTCAAACATATATTCTCAAGTCTTTTACACACACACACACACTTTTGCAACCACACATTTACAGCTTTTATCATATATATTTACAACTATTTTCTGCTCCTAAAAATTATATTCCTTATTTACAGTGTGTGAAATCCAGTCAAATATTAGCCCTTGTTATGAGAACATCGTCAGCATGAGCAATCAATATCGCCTGGCGTCTCCCATCACCTCGTGCAGACATGCTTTATGGACAGGACCCAGGCGATCGTTCACCTGCCGTCTGCCATCACTACAGAAGTTACTACCCTATTTGACCTAACTACATTTTTCACCTTAACGAGTTACCCGAAACCTTTTTTTTTGTCAATAGTAAATCAAAACTTCCTTTATATGTGTGAGAATTATTTGATACAATAAATATTTAATGATACATACGGTACTTTTTTTTTTCTTTTGGATAACTAATAACCTAACCTAACCCTGACTAGCTTAAAAAAAAAAGTAGAGGCAGTGTGGATACAGGTCACTGAAGATTAAACCTTCCTCACTGCTCTCTCTCCCCTTTCACTTCTCAATCTATAATGGAAAGTAACCCATTCTGATCTCAGGGCTGTCAGGGGATTCGAACCCACGACTGTTTGGTCAGAAGATGATCTATATCCACTCAGTCATCGCGAGTCATTGAATAATAGTAAACACGAATACGAACTGAATAGAGAAATAAAACCGTAAATAAACAAATAAGAAATAGAATCGTACAAAAATGATTTCGAGGTTTAGAAGTTGAAGCGTACATGAGCTGGCCAAAGATAATAGTTGTATTGACTTAAACAATTAACACGACACCAAAACATCGAATCGTAAATAATTAAGACATGGAATGGTTCCCTCCTTCCCACTCCTGCCACCATTGTAGATTCTGTCACTTAAGCTGATAATGTTACCACACACACACAACCTTGCCTGCAACGTCACGTGGGGTCGCTGCCGTGACCTTGAAGCATCAGAATATAGCTTTGTGGATCTGTCTCTGCCTCCACCACACCACACCACACCACGCCACGCCACGCCACGCCACGCCACGCCACGCCACACCACGCCACGCCAAGCCACACATGTTAATCGTATTAACTGTCTCAACAAAGAGTTATGTTGACCACCACAGCCAGCAGGAATACTAACATTTCTGCTTCTACTCTCTCATTTTCTTTGCTTTCACTCTCTTTCATTTTATTTTCTTCCCCCCTCTCTTTCTCTTTCTTCTGAGGGATGCAAGAAATTGAAATTGCATCTGTAATGTATGTCACAAACTAACATGTCACCAAAGAGATCACACACCACCATCTTCTAGTTGGGTCGTCTTCCTTCACCTAAGACAGAAATATCTATTGTTTCGAATGATGATATCTTAATTATAGCTTAAAATAGAGTACACGGTTATAATTGTGTAGTTCGTGAAGCACAGTGATGCATGTTAACGTCAGCTGACCTCACAGACCGTCAGCTGGCCTCACAGACCGTCAGCTGACCTCACAGACCGTCAGCTGGCCTCACAGACCGTCAGCTGACCTCACAGACCGTCAGCTGAACTCAGGACTCGGAGGGTGACAGCCACTCAGAGATCCACCACGTCACAGGAGAGGGTGTTAGCTGACCTGGTTCAAAAATATCACAATTTCGTTCGTCAAATTTTTCCTCCCTTTTGAGAAATCGAGAACAAACACCTGACTGTCTTCTTTTACGATACTCAGATAACTATCAAATGACGTCAACATCACACTATCAGTAGATCGTAACGGTACACATTTTCTTATCTTCAGGAGTAAAACATTAATCTCTGGAATCTTTAAGAATCTGGACCCTGGAGCTGACAGCCGTGAAACTCACACGAGAGTCAGTCGCCGCGCTGCCTGACTTGTGTGTCTTACAAGTTTAACTTTAATGTCTGGACCCTGACACATACTGCAGCTCAGGTACAGTATCTTCACGTATAGTACGTCTGGTATAACAGTGTATTACGGATGTCCTTTGCTGAACAAGTATTAGAGAGAGAGAAATGAAGTACATCTATTTTTGTTTTGTTTTGTGATAATGACATTAGGAAATTAGAGGAAAAATATAATCTGATATGGATTACAGTAAAAAAAAATGTGTACAGATCACTTTGTCAAAATTAATTTGTTTTAGTTTGTCTTCCATTATATTATCATAAAGACGCTTAATTAACATTTCAATATTAATTGGAAATGTTGTTTGATGTTATTCTCCTTATAAATAACTCTTAATTAAGGCCGACTGGATGTTGTGTATCCTACAGCATTATATCATAAGAATTGTATATATTGTTGATATTACATCTGGAGCTGAAATTTAAAAAAAAATATACATATATATTCTAAGACTTCAGTAAACCTGTAGTTGAAAGATACCGGGAGCCAACACAGACGAGGGAAGTGCCATGCCACTACCCACCACTAGGGAGGTAAGTGTCATACCACTACCCACCACTAGGGAGGTAAGTGTCATACCACAACCCACCACTAGGGAGGTAAGCGTCATGCCACAACCCACCACTAGGGAGGTAAGTGTCATACCACTACCCACCACTAGGGAGGTAAGTGTCATACCACTACCCTCCACTAGGGAGGTAAGTGTCATACCACTACCCACCACTAGGGAGGAAAGTGTCATACCACTACCCACCACTAGGGAGGTAAGTGTCATACCACTACCCACCACTAGGGAGGTAAGTGTCATACCACTACCCACCACTAGGGAGGTAAGTGTCATACCACTACCCACCACTAGGGAGGTAAGTGTCATACCACTACCCACCACTAGGGAGGTAAGTGTCATACCAC
>NW_024720434.1:5000-17674 GCF_018991925.1 Homarus americanus
AGTATTAGGTGTAAAATCCCAAAGGTGATTTATTATATTTTTTATCGAGTGAATGATAATACTTCATCTGTATGTATGTATGTATGTATGTATGTGTGTATGTATGTATGTATGTATGTATGTATGTATGTATGTATGTTTCACCTGGCTGGCGGTCCGGGGAGGTGCTGGCAGGTAAGTGACGTCCACTGCCCCGAAGGTAAGTGCACCTGTGGTAATTAAATAACACCTTTATAATATTGGTAATTAATTTATATGACGTTTTACGGTGTTTATATTAAATTTATATGGCGAGTTACGGTGTTTATATTAAATTTATATGGCGAGTTACGGTGTTTATATTAAATTTATATGGCGAGTTACGGTGTTTATATTAAATTTATATGACGAGTTACGGTGTTTATATTAAATTTATATGGCGAGTTACGGTGTTTATATTAAATTTATTTGACGAGTTACGGTGTTTATATTAAATTTATTTGACGAGTTACGGTGTTTATATTTAATTTATATAACGAGTTACGGTGTTTATTTAATTTATAGACGAGTTACGGTGTTTATATTAAATTTATATGACGAGTTACGGTGTTTATATTTAATTTATATGGCGAGTTACGGTGTTTATATTTAATTTATATGGCGAGTTTATGTTTTATATTAAATTTATATGACGAGTTACGGTGTTTATATTTAATTTATATGACGAGTTACGGTGTTTATATTAAATTTATATGAGTGAATGGTATATATCGTTCATTCTTATATAAATTACTCGTGTTTATAATTAATTGTAACGTTTGTTTTTGTTTTTCTTGCTGGTAATTAATTCTTGCCTCGTCTCGTTTTACTTCCAATCAATTTTTTTTTGGCGTAAATTTATCATATTTCTAATCCATCTTTGCATCGGTGTGTGTGTGTGTGTGTGTGTGTGTGTGTGTGTGTGTGTGTGTGTGTGTGTGTGTGTGTGTGTGTGTGCTGATAACATTAGTCTAGGAGAAAATAGGTTCGTGGTTGTTGGTGATAAACACACACACACACTTTTTATAGCTTAGTTTCTTCTTTCTTAGTTCACTTCTTCCTTCCTTCCTTCCTTCTTCCTCCCCAGCCAGCGTGTGTCACCTGGATAAAACAAGGTAATGATAAACATGTTTTTGTTTACTACTGAGGAACACCTTAATGCCTGGCCCTGTATATTATTGCCTCAGATGGCCATTGCCCCGTATGGCTATTGCCTGTATGGCCATTGCCCTGTATGGCTATTATTCTGTATGGCCATTGCCCCGTATGGCTATTGCCCCTGTATGGCCATTGCCCTGTATGGCCATTGCCCCTGTATGGCCATTGCCCTGTATGGCCATGACCCTGGATCCTGCATTAAACTTAACATTGTGTAATACTTTGTTTGTAAGATCACTTGATGTGTGTGTGTGTGTGTGTGTGTGTGTGTGTGTGTGTGTGTGTGTGTGTGTGTGTGTGTGTTTATAAATGGGCTGGCACTACTTTTTACGTTTATAAGTGGCTTGAGCACTACTTTTATACAAGTGATAAGTGGCCAGCACTACTTTTACGTTTATAAGTGGGTTAGCACTACTTTTACGATTATAAGTGGGTTGGGGCACTACTTTTACGATTATAAGTGGGCTTGGCACTACTTTTACGTTTATAAGTGGGCTGGGGCACTACTTTTACGTTTATAAGTGGGTTGAGCACTATTTTTACGTTTATAAGTGGGCAGGCACTACTTTTACGTTTATAAGTGGGTTGAAGCACTACTTTTACGATTATAAGTGGCTTGAGCACTACTTTTACGTTTATAAATTGGGTAACTACTTTACGTTTATAAGTGGGCTTGAGCACTACTTTTTATGTTTATAAGTGGGTTGGGGCACTAATTTTACGTTTATAAGTGGGTTGGGGCGTTAATTTTTACGTTTATAAGTTTTAGTATACTGTAGCTGTTGTTTCTGAATAAATAATTATTTCAGTGACTCTGTGAAAATATGACCCCGTTTAGGATGTTTGTACTGAGATTCGTCATAACGAGGTTGAGACGCCACCTGTATGGTACTCTAATCAATCCTTAAAACACTCACTACCTACACCTGACTTATATTTACCTGTCTAAATCACCTTTAAAACTACCACTACTACCACCTACACCTGAACTTTTATTTACCTGTCTAAGTCACCTTAAAACTACCACTACTGTTACATAAATCCAGGTTCTCTAAGCTCAATATATATACAGGTACAGGTGTTGCCATCAGGGTTGTGACACTCATTAAAGGTGTTGCTTGACTATAAACAAAGAGGCAGGGCTGTGTATTTTCCTTGCCTTGTGTGTGTGTGTGTGTGTGTGTGTGTGTGTGTGTGTGTGTGTGTGTGTGTGTGTGAAATGAGAGTAGATTTGCCTTTGATATCAGTAGATATTTGGTGTGTGTTTTTATTTAGCTGTGTGGAAATACATAAGGAACACACACACACACACACACACACACACACACACACACACACACACACACACACACACACACACATACTGTATACAAGATTTTTTTCCTCCAATCTTCTTGACATAAAAATCTTTCCTAACCCCTCATCTCATCCCTCACCTCCTACCCCTCATCCCACTCCCACCCTCACCTCCCACCCTCATCCCCACCCTAACCCTCACCCATTTCCCATATCTCTATCCTCACCTCTCTCCCTTATCCCCACCTGTTCTGTCGGAGCTCACCTGTCCACCTGTCGAAGCTCACCTGTCCACCTGTCGAAGCTCACCTGTCCACCTGTTGAAGCTCACCTGTCCACCTGTCGAAGCTCACCTGTCCACCTGTCGAAGCTCACTCCCCTTGTCGGAGCTCACCTGTCCACCTGTCGAAGCTCACCTGTCCACCTGTCGAACCTCACCTGTACACCTGTCGGGCTCACCTGTCCACCTGTCGAACCTCACCTGTCAACCTGTCGAACCTCACCTGTACACCTGTCGGAGCTCACCTGTCCACCTGTCGAAGCTCACCTGTCCACCTGTCGGAGCTCACCTGTCCACCTGTCGGAGCTCACCTGTACACCTGTCGAAGCTCACCTGTCCACCTGAGCGATAAATTCGTCTTGGAAAACTTATCATGGAAAACAACATCATCCACCCCCCCACAGCTAATGTTATTATCCCCGGTTTAGAGTCATGTTACGAGGGTGGTGGTATAGAGTTAATTTTGACCGTCTACATTTGTTTGTTTGTTTGTGTGGTATCTAGATGATGTTTGCCCTATAGCCAGTTTTCTCTTAATCCATGTAGACGTTGTTAGGTTAGGTCAGGTCAGGTCTGGTTAGGTTAGGTGTAATCTTCGTTTCGTGACACTGAGGTAAGAGCTTCGCGGGTCGTGTAGTTGTGTTGTTTACCTGAGTCATGGCCTCCTTGTTTCGCTTATGAGGTTTTTAATGAGGCAAATTTCTCACCTGTATTAATTATCTCTCTCTCAGTGTCTATCTATCTATCTATCTATCTATCTATCTATCTATCTATCTATCTATCTATCTATCTTCCCCTGAAACACTGCCTCCCCTCTCCATTAGCCATATTTATACTGAAGAACAAGATTCTTCTCCAATCCACCTGTTCCCCTAACCAGGTGGATAATTGGGAGTTGCCATGACGACCAGGTCTACCAGTAGGCCAAGTTGCTAGTTTTATGAAGACTCGCTATTATGCTATTATAAGGAGGCGAAATGTAGTCTCTGATGGTGACTAGTGTGTGTGTGTGTGTGTGTGTGTGTGTGTGTGTGTGTGTGTGTGTGTGTGTGTGTGTGTGTGTGTGTGTGTGTAATCCCATGAATTACACCATTTTCATATTAATATCTGTACACCTGTATGTACACCTGTACTTGTATGTATACCTGTACTTGTATGTATACCTGTACTTGTATGTATACCTGTACTTGTATGTATACCTGTACTTGTATGTATACCTGTAACTGTATGTATACCTGTACACGTATAGGGTTGCCTTTGAATTGATAGAAATGAACGAAATTGAATAGAGTACCGGCCGTCACCACACACGGAACACCACCAAAGGGAAGTGTCCAGGTAATAAATTGGTGAAATTTGTGTATGTCAAGCTGATAAAAGATCTTTTGTTCGATCTTCTTAGTCCACCATAACCCAACCTAACCTAACCCAACCCAACTTAACCCAACCCAACCTAACCTAACCTAACCTAACCCAACCTAACCAACTTAACCTAACCTAACCTAACCCAACTTAACCTAACCTAACCTAACCCAACCCAACCCAACATAACCTAACCTAACCTAACCCAACCCAACCTAACCCAACCTAACCCAACCCAACCTAACCTAACCTAACCTAACCCAACTTAACCTAACCTAACCCAACTTAACCTAACCTAACCCAACCCAACCTAACCCAACTAACCTAACCCAACCTAACCTTAACTAACCTAACCCAACCCAACCCAACCCAACCCAACCTAACCAACCCAACCTAACCTAACCTAACCTAACCCAACCTAAACCTAACCCAACCCAACTTAACCCAACCTAACCCAACCCAACCTAACCCAACTTAACCCAACCTAACCTAACCCAACAACTAACCCAACCCAACCCAACCCAACATAACCTAACCTAACCCAACCTAACCTAACCCAACCTAACCCTAACCCAACCTAACCTAACCTAACCTAACCTATCCTACCCCTAACCTATCCCACCCGAACCTAACCTAACCTAACCTACCCTAACCTAACCTAACCCAACCCAACCTAACCCAACCTAACCTAACCTAACCTATCCCTACCACCCCTAACCCATCCTACCCGAACCGAACCTAACCTAACCTAACCTAACCTAACCTAACCCAACCTAACCTAACCCAACCTATCCTACCCCTAACCTATCTTACCCGAACCAAACCTAACCTAACCTAACCCGAACCTAACCTAACTCTAACCTAACCCTACCCATCCTACCCCTAACCTATCCTACCCGAACCTAACCTAACCTACCCTAACCTAACCTAACCCAACCTAACCCAACCCAACCTAACCTAACCTAACTTATCCTACCCGAACCTAACCTAACCCAACCTATCCTACCCTAACCTAACCTACCCTAACCTAACCTAACCTAAGGACAACGAGTGTTCTCCGACAACAATGAGCGTCACATGTACATTGTTCTCAGCCCAAGACAGATGCGATTGGCATTACTTAAATCGACTGATCTAAGACTAATGGGGAGTGATGGTATAGAGGTGATGGTGTGGTGGTGGTAAAAATGGTGGTGGTGGGTGGCATGTTGTTGGTGTGGATGTTGTTGCTAGGGCCAACTTGAGATGTGGTAGTATTCGAGGGAGATGATGAGGTTTATGTGTGAGCTGATCTGCCACCGGCCCATGCTTGCTGTCCTGGTCTCATTTGTCTGTCTATCGGCTGTCCATGGGTTACAAGGCACCCTCACCTCACCTCCCGGCCCTTCATGTTAGTTCACTCACTCTCCCCTCCCGCCTCCCTCATCCTCCCCGTCTCCCCTCACTGCATGTCACCCTTATTGTCATATATTAAGTCATGACCCAAGTACATGTGACATAACAGGGCCGAGTGGTCTTGTTATGAGGCTCGTTACTCTCTTTGTGTAGTGACGCTTGTTACAGCTCATATTGTGTTACCTCTTGTTAACTGTAATTATCTGCGTTATTTACCGTAAAGGGTTAAGTTAAAGGGTTACACAAAGTTACTAAATCTCTCCCCCCCCTCCCCCACACGTGTCCCATCAGGAGAATCTCCCTGTCGTAAAAATTGGTCCCAGTACGTGAGTCTTGAGTCAAGCTGAAGATAACGTTACTAAAGAGAGAACCAGTCGACTTCCTCCTGAGCAGTGTGTGTAGGTTAGTTACGTGTGGAGGAGGGTGTACGTGTGTGTGTCTCACCTGTGTGTGTGTGTGGGGCGTGGCAGAGATGTTGTTGCCTGGGCGTGTTGAGCTCTCCCCCCATCCCGGTTCCGGGTGCCTCCATGATCGCTGCCACGCTTGAATCCCTCGTACTGGCTGACCAGCGGCGGGTTTCATAAACAATAAACGTTCATTCGTTTAGTCAGTGTTTTTCTCCTCCTGAACACAGTTGCTACAGGCGACAAGGATGTTGACAGTGTATTAAGGTGACGACAAGTGGAACTATGGGTTAAGTTGCCTCCCGACTTGTAGCAGCGTCGACACAGTGACTTGAGTGAACACAGCAGACCGAGGTGACCAGTGTGACGGTGAGAGTGTAGAGTCATGCGTGGGCAGGATATGGTTCAGGACCGAGCCCCCTCCACCACGGTCTCCCCACCACCAGACGGGGATGTGTCTAGCCTCTCCCCTGCCACCACCTCCCCGTCACCATCACTGGCGACGACCCAGGGGACACAGCGGGCACCGCCAGCAGCAGCGACAAGTCGTGCGGGGGGTCTCCAGCCTCGGCCTCAGCAGGAAGATGCGACAGCCGTGTTACCCTCAACCTGTCGCCGTCGGCTACAGGCGGGTTCCTGTCTCCTCTGGAGTGCTCGACGCCCTTGGGAGCCTCTGGTGGCAGCCGCACCTTCTGTGTCCTCGACTGTCGCTACTGTCGCTTCGTCAGTGAGGGGCGCTTCTCCTCCTCGGGCGCCACTTCGCCACTTAGGAGTCCCATCGCCAGGTCCCCAGGGGCCTCGGTCTCCCCCAGGGGTTCACCAGTGAGTGAGTAGTACCTCGCTCTCTCATACACACCAGTTCCTCCCTCAGTGTCATCCTGTCCTGCCACTGTTATATAACTACTCCCCCCCTCCACCCCCTTGCCTCCCTTTAAAACCTTTATCTTGTTTCGCCTTCACAGGTTCCGTCCAAAACGTTTTTGTCAACACTGAATTGTTCATTATGTTTTCCTTCTCAGGCTCCTCCCAAAACGTTAACTGAGGTCCCTCCGTCCACAACCATTTTATCCAAGTTTCCTGCATCTGCCCAAAACTTTAAACCTTGTTATCATTCGTCATTACTCAGAAACATTTTTACTGAACGCCATCCCTCCAAAATGACTTTATTTCACTAACTTTTACCTCCAAAATGTATTTATCTGACGGCTATTCTTCCAAAATCATTTTTATAAACGTGTTCCTCCCACTTTACCCTCCCCTGCCGTCACTCCAAAACATTTCAACCTTCTCTTCTCAGCTTCTGTCACTCCTCCAAAACTCTCCTAAAGAACGTCTGTATATATGCCTTGTTTTCCACGTACGGACATCCCCTCAAAAAGTTCTAATCTCCTCATCATCCTTCAAAAACGTTTTAATATGTGCCATTTTCCTCCTTATCCCTCAAAAACGTTCTAATTTCCTCATCATCCGTCAAAAACATTATCATCCATGTCTTCTCCTCCTCCTTCTTTCTATCATACGTAAATACACACACACACACACACACATGATAACCATACTGTGGCTTTTGTCTTCATCATCCCTTCAAATCGTTATTATCCACGTCTTCTTCTTCCTGTCATTCGTAAAACACCTGATAATCTTCGTTTATGCTTCTCTCCATCTCATTAGTCTCGTCTCTGAGTTTATGTTCCCTCACGCCTCTCATGATTACTTGGTGTGTGTGTGTGTGTGTGTGTGTGTGTGTGTGTGTAGGGAGGTTGTCTGGTGGTCACAACTCTCACTTTATAACTCATAAATCTCTCTTCATAAACTCATAACTCTCACATCATAACCCACACCTACCATCTCACAACTCACAACTCTCACCACCACACATCTCCCTCTTGTGTTGTCTACCTACCTACCCTACCTACCCTACCCTACCCTACCTACCTACCCTACCCTACCCTACCCTACCCTCTTCCACTCTTAACCTAACCTACCCTTAACTAAACTTCTCTGTTTCTCTTTTTTCTCTTCCTTTCGTTCCTTTCCTTCCTTCTAGTCTGTCTGTCTGTCAGTCTCTCTCTCTTTCTCCCTCTCTCTCTCTCTCTCTCTCTCTCTCTCTCCCTCTCATATTTTTTATCCACCCCTAAACTCCTCCTCTCCACATCACTTTGTTCCACGAGTCTCATGTAAACAAACAAACAGAGGCCCCAACCCCGTCCTGTGGTCAGCTTCCTCCTTCACCTGACGGTATTATACGCTCCGTCACCTGAGTCTTCTTCCTCAACCCTTCGTCTGTTTTCTTCTCCTTAATGTAAATAAACACCACCTCAAGTTACAATAGTCATGGTGTAATTTTAGATGTTTGGTGAGTATCTTCCGTGACGTTGATGAATTGAGATTCTTTAGAAGAGCTTTCTCATATCTCAAGGGGTTAAGGGAAAAATTTCTCGTAAACTTTTCTGGGAATTTGATCTCTGGATTAAGATGTTTATTTCCCTCTCCATTCCTGATAACAATAAATGGCTGACGTATCATTTTGGGGATAATATTGAACTTACGAACCTTTGAAATATCGACTGTGGATATAAGGTTGTTAGACCCTTGCAGCTGTTTAAGACAAGACCACAGTAGCTAACAGTCTCTAGTGTGTACTGTGTAACCTTAACGCTTCTTCACTCCTGTCACCACCACTCTTGAGATGTTCTTCTTTACTGAAACATAAGGGAAAATCATAACATAACTGCGCTGTATTGTTTTATTAGAACTCTTAACACCATTACAAATATTACAGGTGTTATAGAGATATTTGAGCATTGTGTAGATTATAATGTCTTATTGTCGTGCTCTTAGTGTGTGTGTGTGTGTGTGTGGTGTGTGTAGCGTCACAATCCTGCTTGATCCAGTACTGATTATCGTCCCCAAGTGATGGACACACACACACACACACACCTCTCCAGGTTGTAGATTCACAGCTCTCAGCGTCACCATAGACAACAAACTAAATTGGAAACCACACGTCCAGTGAAGTTGTCAAATCCTCAGTTTCCGTCTCCACCTGCTCCGCCGACTCAGTCCTCAGGTTCCTGCACCCGAGCTCCTCAGTGTTTACACAACATTCATACTTCACAGCTCACCTATGCCTCCCCCACTGGTCTTCCTCCCTAAATGCCACACAACGTAAACACCTAGAAAAAGTGCAAAGAGGGCATACAAGATTATTCTCTCCCTTCCTACTCCACATATCAAAGTGCTCAACACACTGACCCTTTCGACTCTCATGACCATCACCACGACCTCATCTGCAAATTTGGTAGGCTTCTACACCATCCTCGACACCGGCTCCTACTACCACCTGGGATCCCTAGTCCGAGAATAACTTGTTCGACACCACAACCGCATCAGCCCATACGAGCACGAACTGATCGCTATAAGAACAGCCCAGTCCCAACCATTGTAAAATTATCAATAACTTGTAATAAATCAGTTATCACTCCCTAAAACACTGTCTCCTTACACTGTCACTATGTTGAAATGAACTGTAGTTTGAGCTTTTCCCCATCTAGTTATTATATATCTTATTTGTATCACTTATGTTACTTGTATATTATTTGTAATTCGTAACCCATTCCCCAAATATGTAACTGTATATTTTCAGCCTTCTGGCTGCCAAGCTCTTCAATAAACCGTTAATTATTATTATTATTATTATTATACACACACACACACACACACACACACCCACACCCACACCCACACCCACACCCCACACCCACACACACCTTTACAGACCGTAACACCAGTCAGACAGGCGCCGACAGGGGTTTCTGACCAGATTGGTAAAAGCATAGACGGTATGTGTGACTTCTGTTTGGTGAGGACCACATACACCTCCCCAAGGACCACATACACCCCCAAGGACCCACATACACCTCCCCAAGGACCACATACACCCTCCCCAGGACCACCATACGCCTCCCAAGGACCACATACACCCTCCCCAAGGACCACATACACCCTCCCCAGGGACCACATACACCTCCCCCAAGGACCACATACACCTCTAGGACCACATACACACCCCCGAAGGACCACATACACCCTCCAAGGACCACATACACCCCCAAGGACCACATACACCCTCCCCAAGGACCACATACACCCTCCCCAAGGACCACATACACCCCAGGGATACACCCCCCAGGGACCACACACCCCCAGGACCACATACACACTCCCCCAGGGACCACATACACCCCAGGGACCACATACACCCCCAGGACCACATACACCCTCCCCAGGGACCACACACCCCAAGGACCACATACACCCTCCCAAGGACCACATACACCCTCCCCAGGACCACATACACCCTCCCCAGGGACCACATCACCTCCCAGGACCACATACACCCCAGGACCACATACACCCCAAGGACACATACACCCCCAAGGACCACATACACCCCAAGGACCATGCACCTCCCAGGACCACCACCCTCCCCCAAGGACCACATACCTCCCCAAGGACCACATACACCCTCCCCAAGGACCACATACACCCCCAAGGACCACATACACCCTCCCCAGGGACCACATGCACCCCCAGGCCACACCCTCAAGGACCACATACACCCTCCCCAAGGACCACATACACCCTCCCCAAGGACCACATACACCCTCGAGACCACATACCCCCAAGGGACCACATACACCCTCCCCAGGGACCACATACCCCAAGGACCACATACACCCTCCCCAAGGACCACATACACTGTCCCCAAGGACCACATCACACACCCCCAAGGCCACATACACCCCAAGGGCCACATACACCCCATGGACCACATACACCCCCAAGGCCACATACCCCCCAAGGACCACATACACCCCTCCCCAGGGACCACATACACACCCCCAAGGCCACATACACCCCCAAGGACCACATACACCCCCAGGACCACACACACCTCCCAAGGACCATATACTCCTCCTGGAGACCACATACACCCCCCAAGGACACCCCCAAGACCCATACACCCCCAGGACCACATACACCCCAGGACCACATACACCCCTGAGACCACATACACCCCAAGGACCACATACACCCCCCAAGGACCACATACAACACCCCAGAGACCACATACACCCCCAGGACCATACCCAGGACCACATACACCCCAAGGACCACATACACCCCGGACCATACCCCAGACCACATACACCCTGGTCACCACCCCACGGACCACATACACCCCCCAGGACCACATACACCTCCCAAGTACCACATACCCCCAGGGACCACCAATACACCCTGGCATACACACCCCCAACGGACCACATACACCCCCCCAAGGACCACATACAACCCCCCAAGGACCACATGCACATTCCTGTCCTCCCTAAGCCGACGGCGGGTGGTGACAGCCGAGATATATCCTGTCCTCTCTAAGCCGATGGCGGGTGGTGGTGACAACCGAGAGATATATCCTGTCCTCCTAAGCCGATGGCGGGTGGTGGTGACAGCCGAAGATATATCCTGTCCTCCCTAAGCCGACGGCGGGTGGTGGTGACAGCCAGAGATATATCCCCTGTCCTCCTTAAGCCGATGGCGGGTGGTGGTGACAACCGAGAGATATATCCTGTCCTCCCTAAGCCGACGGCGTTGGTGGTGACAGCCGAGAGATATCCTGTCCTCCTAAGCCGATGGCGGGTGGTGGTCACAGCCGAAGATATCCTGTACTCCTAAGCCGACGGCGGTGGTGGTCACAGCCGAGAGATATATCCTGTCTCCCTAAGCCGACGGCGGGTGGTGGTCACAGCCGAGGTATATCCTGTCCTCCCTAAGCCGACGGCGGGTGTTTGTGACAGCCGAAGACATATCCTGTCCTCCCTAAGCCGACGGCGGGTGGTGGTGACAGCCGAGAGATATATCCTGTCATCCCTAAGCCGACGGCGGTGGTGACAGCCGAGATATATCCTGTCCTCCCCTAAGCCGACGGCGGGTGGTGGTGACAGCCGAAGATATATCCTGTTCTCCTAAGCCGACGGCGGGTGGTGGTAGCCGAGAGATATATCCTGTCCTCCCTAAGCCGACGGCGGGTGGTTGTGACAGCCGAGAATATATCCTGTCCTCCCTAAGCCGAGAGATATATCCTGTCCTCCCTAAGCCGACGGCGGGTGGTGGTCACAGCCGAGATATATCCTGTCCTCCCTAAGCCGACGGCGGGTGTTTGTGACAGCCGAGAACATATCCTCATCTCCCTAAGCCGACGGCGGTTCCGAGACAGACAGAGTCCAGTTCAACATGGACAGTACTGTTGGTGCAGTGTTTTTATGTTACCGTCCTTGGGATTTTTTAAGGACCGTACGTAGATAACTGTTTACTTTTTCGTCGATAGAAAGTTATATTTATGCGATATATCACAGATAGTTGTGATTGATTCGTGTCTAGGCGTTGTAAAATTCAAATAGTTGTGATTGGTTGGCCTCTAGGCGTTGTAAAATTCAAATAGTTGTGATTGGTTGGCCACTAGACATTGTAAAATTCAAATAGTTGTGATTGGTTGGCCACTAGACATTGTAAATTCAAGTAATTGTGATTGGTCGGTCTCTAGACATTGTAAAATTCAAATAGTTATGATTGGTCGGTCTCTAGACGTTGTAAATTCAAACAGTTATGATTGGTCGGCCTCTAGAGGTTGTTTGAGGTCAAGAATCATATCTACACGGCGGTTAAGCGAGGGCCGTCTCCTAGAGCAATACGTAACT
>NW_024720435.1:0-3241 GCF_018991925.1 Homarus americanus
ACAATAGGTTGGTTTGCGGGGGGTGGTGTGGCGACTTTTTCGAGGATCTTTGTCGTTTCTCTGGTTAGTTTGGTTACAGCTGAGTATGTCTTGTTTTGCTGTTCCTGTGTCTTCTCCTTCTCCTTCTTTTGATTGACTATCGCTTTTCGTATGGGGCAGCGAGTAGCCAATGTTCTGTGATCCCCTTCGCAGTTTAGGCATTTGGGGTTATCTTTGTTTTTGCACTCTCTGAAGGTGTGCCCCTTATTCCCGCATTCTGAGCAGTGCTTGGTGTCCTTGTTAGGGCAGTCTGTTACCATGTGTGAATATTGGTAGCAATTCCAGCATGGAGTTATGGGGAAGAATTCCTCCTGCTCCACCTGGCTGCTGCTGACGTGGTAGTAGGAGAGACACAGTCCCTCCTGGATTGCTTTTTGGGCCATGGCTATTTCAGTGAACCGTATTTTCAGCATGGATGGCAGTCTGGGCAGCTTGATAACTTCCTCCACCTTGGCCCATTCATTTTTGTCTTCTATATCAGATGCCAATTCCTGTTCGCTAGATTCTTCAGTGATTGCTTTATCTAATTTTTTGATCACGATTGACTTCCTCGCTCGGAGTTGAGGAGGGATTGCAACTTCGAATTTCGCGGACTTCAGTTTCCTTGTGCTGTCGTTCGATAGGAGTTGGTCAACATCATTCTCAGTCAGGCACAGGGCGATGAAGGAGTCCTTGGTCGTGATAAGGTTGGAAATTTTGATCAGTAGTGTTGTAGTAAGGAGTCTTGCTAATTCATTTTTTCTTCCGTCAGTCACGCCCCCTTCATGGGAGCGTATCCGTATCCGGTGTGCCCTCATTCTCGAGGGTGTGTGGTGGACATGCCACCCTTGCGTGATTTCAGACTTGAGACCTACCTATTCCAGGACAGAGTTTGTTACGAGAATTACAACACTCCCCACCGCCACTTGTTTGTCGAGTGGTCGTAGAGTGGTTCCCGCAACACTGTCCCGAAAGCCCCGTCAGGGGATCCTACTTCCCTAGTGTTACTGAATGCTCACTTATAGGCATGAGCTAGTGTACCTATTTGGGGGGGAGGGATAAGGATTCAGGATTGCGACCCCCTTCCCAGGTGGAACACGCACGATCACGGTTTCCCAGGAAGGCTCGGCGGAGGGGGGGGGGGAGTTCTGCTCCTACCCCCTTTCGTGTTCACAATCTCCTACAGTGGAGGTGAACAGTTACAGGGGGGACCCAAGGACGAATACACCTCTAGGGTGCAGGTCCCCAGGCCAGAGCGAAAAAGAAGGAAGATCAAGGAGAAATAGCCAATGGTGCAAGTGCACCAATGGGATCGCGGCCCAAGTCCGCTGCAGAAAAACCGTTACAGATCTCCCAGTCTGGGCCGCCTCTGATCAGGAGTCACCCCTGATCAGTAGGGAGGTACAGAAAGGGCGTTGTCTGAAACGAGCTTCCCTGTTGTATGAAATAATGGTAATGAGGTTGATGATTGAGTGCAGTTTGTCAGTGGTAAGAGATAGGCTGGCTGGCTTTGCAGTGAGGGGTCTAGAGAGACGTCCAACCAACGAAGGTCATTAAGGGGAGTGAGAACGCATGGTCCAGTGTGTGACTATTAATATACCATAGATAGCCTCAGTAATTCTCAGTGTGTGTCCATGGGCAGGAAGAGAGTGAGCCAATCAGACCTTGTGCAGTTGAGAGGAGCTTTGGCTTCCCGTTAGCAAGAGGGTTTCACCAAGCGGCTCGGGACATGTGGTGTTGTGAGCCGACGTGTTGAGAGCCGTCCGGGTGGACGGCTAGATTCCCTCAAGAGATCCTTTGGTACCCCGCTAAACAGTGACAGGCCTACTCTGATCGGTCCAATGGCGACAAACGCCACCCTCAATCATCAACGGCAGTCTCAAACGGCAGTCAACTCGGTCAACCTCCAGTTGGCGGGTTCTTGACGGAAACCCTGAAATGAACTCACTAGTTTTCTTAGTTTATTTACCAATGCCTCGTCCAACCCTGCTCCAGAGATCGGGAATGAGACTCATTTAAGTTGAGTACTGCAATAGTGCAGCACAGGTGACTAGAAGCCACGTGATTGCTTTCAGACACAGATACAGGACGTTTGTTTGTGAATAAGCCTATACTTGAGAGAGAGGTGCAGCGCCATGCCTCCTCAAAGGCGTTGGGGCTTAGGGCTCACGGATATATTTTTCCCAACTAATAACTCCCTTGGGGGAGCACCCAAAATATTTAAAGTCTAGACTGGAGAAACTATATATATATATATATATATATATATATATATATATATATATATATATATATATATATATATATATATATATATATATTGATAAAATCACACGGGAAAAGGGAAACAACGGAGCACCTTAGCTTTCGTCTTTATTCAAGACATCCTCAGAGGCAACTGGATTACATGGACAGAGAGAGGCTTAAATATACAGGGTGACCTTAAAAACATGAGGTCAGATCATAATGATGTCATCCACTAATCCCCACACCAACAGACACGTAGAGGAGCTTAGGAGAAGGGGGGTGACGTGACTAGTCAGGTCAGGTAAAAAATAAGGGACCCACTAAATAACTATCATACATCTAGATCAAAGGTTTTCAAAGCATTTTTAACCTTGTGCCACTGACAAATAAATTTATGTAACATATTATCAGTTTTGAACTGACCATCACTAAGGTTTATTGATTTTAATTCCTTAATCAAACTAGCTTCAACCAGAAGTCTTTCTGTGACACAAGATGATTTAAATACTTCTAAGCTTTTTTCCCAAGCAATGGGACGATTATTAATCCTAACATGAACGAACAAGGCACTGCTTTCAGATGCTGTTCCGATATTGTACTTATGTTGTTTGATTCTGAGCTGCAGTGTTTTTCCTGTCTGTCCTACATAATTACAATTACATTTGCTACATGGAATACAATAAACACTTCAATTTACATTCAAACTTGGGCTATTTCTTATTAACATATTGGTAATGGTTGAGTCATACTTGAAAACAACATTAATATTTAGTAGCTTGAGGGAGCAAACTAACGGGAGAAATTCATTACGATAGTAGGGTGTGTCATACGGAGGCGAATTTTTTTTTTTTAGTTTGAAACATCGGCCCATGGTATTAATGATGTAGTTCTATGTGCAGAATCATGTGATATCTTCAGATTTGAAAAGTTTTCATTTTTTGCTAGGTAAATTTTAACTTGAAATCTTATGAAAATT
>NW_024720436.1:0-60000 GCF_018991925.1 Homarus americanus
GGAAATATCTACTTTCCGGGAAGTTGGTTATCTACTTATCATAGAAAACGGAAATTTATATCAAAGAAAATGGGAAATATCTACTTCCTGGGAAAGTTGGTTATCTAATTATCATAGAAAACGGGAAGTTTATATCAAAGAAAATGGAATATCTACTTTCTGGGAAAAGGTTTTCTGATGAATTAGTTACGGAAATTGTATTCAGAAAAATGGGAAATAATCTACTTCCGGGAAAGGAGTTATCTACTTTCCTGAAAAGTAGATTATCTACTTCGGAAAGTAGATTTCACTTTCGGAAGTAGATTATCGACTTTTGGGAGATATAACATATTTTCCAGGTGATTATTATAGAACGGAAAGTAGATAACCAACTTTCCCGGAGATTATTTCCATTTTCTATGATACAAATTCGTTTATGATATAGATAACCAACTTTCCCAGAAAGTGATATTTCCCATTTCTGTGATACAAATTTCATTTTCTATGATAATCTACTTCTGAAAATTAGTAATATTTCAAAAAGTCGATAACTTCCCCAAAGTCGATATTTACTTTCTCGAAAAGTAGATAATCTACTGGAGTAGATAAATCAACTTTCCCGGAAAGTAGATTATTTCATTTTCTATGATACAAATTTCCGTTTTTCTATGATAAGTAGATAACCAACTTCCCGGAAAGTAGATATTTCCCATTCTCTGTGATACAATTTCGTTTCTATGATAATCTACTTGAAAATTAGGTAATACTAAAAAGTCGATAATTATTTCAAAATATTAATCACTTTCCGCGAAAGTAGATAATCTACTTTTCGGAAAGTAGATAACTCAACTTTCCCGGAAAGTAGATATTTCCATTTCTATGATACAAATTTCCTGTTTTCATGATAAGTAGATAACCAACTTTCCAGAAAGTAGATATTTCCCATTCTCTGTGATACAACTGTTTTCATGATAATCTACTTGGAAAATTAGGTAATATTTCTCAAAAAGTCGATAATTTACTTCAAATATTATCTACTTTCCCGAAAAGTAGATAATCTACCCGGAGTAGATAACCAACTTCCGGAAAGTAGATTATTTCACATTTTCTATGATACAAATTTCCTGTTTTCATGATAAGTAGATAACCAACTTTCCAGAAAGTAGATATTTCCCATTTTCTGTGATACAAATTTCGTTTATGATAATCTACTTCGAAAATTAGGTAATATTTCAAAAGTCGATAATGTACTTCCCCAAAAGTCGATAATCTACTTTCCCGAAAAGTAGATAATCTACTGGGAAAGTAGATAACCAATTTACCAGAAAGTAGATATTTCCACTTATGATACAACTCTGTTTTCTATGATAAGTAGATAACCAACTTTCCCGTAGAAAGAGAAATATTCACATTTTTGTAATACAATTTCCCGTTTTCTATGATAATCTACTTTTGAAAACATGTTAATACTGTAAGGTACTGTAATGTGGCCAGTAGTCAATTCTCTTTAGATGTCTATTTTCTCTTTGTATGGCCACACATACGTACGTACATGTAGATATCTCACACTAGGAATGAGGTAGAATAAAAACTCACAACGCGTTTTCGGTATATATACTGTTGTACAGAGCAGTGCTAAGGAGTTACTAGGTGAGGAGTAGCTTGCTCTGAGTTCCTGTAGGGCGAGGAGCCTCTGAGGAAGCTGGGTGGTGAGGTGCTGGAGAGAGATCTTGCTGGTCCAGCAGGTCAGAGTAGAATGGTGTCCTGGCCAGCCATGGCCATATTTAATATACAATTTACGAAGATCAAGATTTGGGGTGAGCGTAGGAGAGGCCAATCACAGAGGAGGAGGCCAGGCACACCCGGCACTCTGGTTCTAGCGTGTGCGTCCGCACTGGAGAGGTAGGTCTCCGGCATCGCTGGCTGTACGCTGATTGGCTGGTAGGCGCGGGAGCTCAGTCGTCACTTGTAGGGGATGGGGTCCACTACAATACCCTCTCCGGGCGTGGCGGGAGGCTGGAGGTTGAAGGGTTGTGTCCCACAAGGGACACATAACGGGAGGTGTACGTACCACTCGACCACTACGTGACGACTCCGTCTAGTGGCACAAAATCTGGGAGAATCAGGGGAGGAGGATTTTGATTAGAGGAGGTTGTAAAGGCAATGGTTGTTGTGCTCCTGTCACAGCAGGGGCAACGTCACTGGCTGGGCCATGGGCAGGCCATGGCAGCAACAGGGTCCACGACAACAGCAGGGTGCAGGACAGGAGCAGGGTACCTGAGGGTGGAAAGGGGGGCAAATGTTGTGGGCAGGGTCTGGCTGGGCTGACTGTCAGGAGCCGGGGCCACGTCAGGAGCCGGGGCCACGTCAGGAGTAGGGTCCATGACGGCAGGGTCCACGTCAGGAGAAGGGTCCACGACAGGAGCAGTAGGTACCTGAGGGTGGAAATAGGTGCCCAGAAAGGCGGGTCTGGGAGGAGGGTCCATGACAGCAGGGGTCCGCGGGTCCACGTCAGGAGAGGACGACAGGCGGTAGGTACCTGAGGGTGGAAATAGGGTGCCCAGAAATGTCGTGGGCGGGTCTGGCTGGGTCAGGAGGAGGGTCCAGGACAGTGGCAGGGGGTACTGCTGAGGCGGGCGGCATCTGAGGCAGGACGGGTGTGTTGGGGTCGGTAGGACGTGGTGCTTGGGGCAGGAAGAGGAGTTCGTCTGCTTAGAGAAGCTAGGCTGCTCTAGGATGTCTAACCTGCGGTTTAGAGAGAGTAGCTGTAGAGCCGATGAGAGCTGCCTTGTATAAGCCAGTCTTCCATGTTGCTTGAAGACTGGGAGAGAGTGATCGCTTCCATCCTGTGTGAGTGCGAATCTGGGGTCACCATTTGTGGGGGTACTGTAATGGGCCAGTAGTCAATCTCTTTAGATGTCTATTTTCTTTGTATGGCCACACAAACGTACGTACATGTAGATATCTCACACTCAGGAATGAGGAAGTAGAAACTCACAATGCGTTTTGGTATATACTGTTGTACAGAGCAGTGCTAAGGAGTTACTAGGTGAGGAGTAGCTTGCCTGAGTTCCTAGGAGCGAGGAGCCTCTGAGGAAGCTGGGTGGTGAGGTGCTGGAGAGAGATCTTGCTGGTCCAGCAGGTCAGAGTAGAATGTCTCCTGGCCAGCCATGGCCATATTTAATATACAATTTACGAAGATCAAGATTTGGGTGAGAGCAGGAAAATCACAAAGGAGAGGCCAGGCACACCCGGCACTCTGGTTCTAGCGTGTGCGTCCGCACTGGAGAGAGTAGGTCTACCAGCATCGCTGGCTGTACGCTGATTGGCTGGTAGGCGTGAGCTCAGTCGTCACTTAGAGGATGGGGTCCACTACAATACATCCCAAAAGTCGATGATCTACTTAAGAAAGTCGAAAATCTACTTGTAGATAATCTACTTTCGAGTAGATAACCAACTTTCCCGGAAAGTAGATATTTTCCCATTTTCTATGATACAAATTTCCCGTTTCTATGATAATCTACTATGGAAAATATGTTAATATCTCCTAAAGGTCGATATCTACTTCACTTAAAGGGAAAATCACTTTCCGAAAAGTAGATTATCTACTTTCGAAAGAGATAACCAACTTTCCCGGAAAGTAGATATTTCATTTTCTATGATACAAATTTTTCGTTTTCTATGATAGATAAACCAACTTTCCCAGAAAGTAGAAATATTTCACATTTTCTGTGATACAAATTTCTGTTTCTATGATAATCTACTTTGGAAAATATGTTAATATCTCCCAAAAGGCGATAATCTACTTCAAGAAAAGTCGAAAATCTACTTCCACGAGAAAGGGAGGGGGGGGTGTGGAGCGAGGGAGAGGTGGTATGCAGGGAGGGAGACGTGGTATGTGGAGGGAAGGGAGGGGTTGTATGTGGAGGGAGGGAGGGAGGTGGTATGTGGAGGGAGGAGACGGGTATGTGGAGTGGAGGGAGGGGTTGTATGTGGAGGGGAGGGAGAGTTGGTATGTGGAGGGAGGGAGGAGGGGTGGTATGTAGAGGGGATGGAGGGGTGGTATGTGGAGGGAGGGGAGGTGGTATGTGGAGGGGAGGAGGGGTGGTATGTGGGAGGGGAGGGAGGAGGTGATATGTGGGAGGAAGGAGGGGTGGTGAGGGAGGAGGGGTGGTATGGGAGGGAGGGAGGTGGTAGTGTGTGGAGGGAAGGAGGGGTGGTATGTGGAGGGGAGGAAGGGGTGGTATGGAGGGAAGGAGGGGTGGTATGTGGAGGGAGGGAGGGGGGTGGGGAAGGAGGGAGGGGTGGAAGGGAGGAGGGAGGGGTGGTGGGGAGGGAGGGAGAGGGGTGGGATGGGAGGGAGGGAGGGGTGGTATGTGGAGGGGAGGGGAGGGTGGTGGAGGGGAGGGAGGGGTGGTAGTGTGGGAGGGGAGGGAGGGAGGGAGGAGGTGGTGGAGGAGGGAGAGGTGGTATGTGGAGGGAGGGAGAGGTGGTATGTGGAGGGAGGGAGGGAGAGGTGGTATGTGGAGGAAGGAGGGAGAGGTGGTATGGTGGAGGGAGGGAGGGAGAGGATATGTCGAGGGAGGGAGGGAGGAGGGAGAGGTAGTATGGAGAGAGGGAGAGGATAGTGTCGAGGGAGGAGGGAGGAGAGGTGGTATGTGGAGGAAGGGAGGAGAGGTGGTATGTGGAGGGAGGGAGGGAGAGGTGGTAGGAGGGAGGGAGGAGAGGTGGTATGTGGAAGGAGTACCTATACTGAGATTTTGAACAAAATCTATTTTTTTGGACCTAAAATATAATGTGCCTAACTATTTAAGTACATCCAGAATAATACACAAGCACCAAGAAATGACCTCGAAAACCCGTAAGTGGCGAGTAATTAGCATTGCAAAAGTGATTGAAATTGTCTAAAAATTACTTGAACAAGCAATAATTCAGATATCAAATTTTAGTTAACATATCCTTAAGCAGCATGTTTAGGAGTACCTATACTGAGATTTTGAACAAAATCTAATTTTTGGAAGAAATTGTAAGGCTTACCCCTTACAGGATTTTTGGCCAAAAATACCTTTTCTCTCAGAACTAAAATATAATGTGCCTAACTATTTAAATTTTATCAAGAATAATAATACACAGAAAAGCGCAAGAAATGCCAAAATGTAAGGCTTACACCTTTTTCGACCAAAAATGCTTTTCTCTCAGAATTGAAATCTAAGGGGTTTAACTAATTAGTACTTCAGAATAACACATTAACATCAGAATTGCACTTTGCAAATCCGCAGTTGTCCAGTAATTAGTATTGAAACACGTCATTAAATATTCCAAACATCATTACGACCAATAATCACCCTGTATTCGAATTATGGAACTTATATTCGAAATCAGCATGCTCAGGAGTACCTACGGGCCCTTGGGAGGGCTCTGCACGGGCGCTGCCGCCGATAGGAGGACCCAATATATGCGCCGCCTCCCCTTTGACGGCCCCTCAGCAGAGGCGGGAAATATTTCTGTAAACTACTTCATATTTTTCCTGCCTCTCCTGACGGTCGTGTTATATTTAAATGTGGTTCTAATCTTTTAAAATGTTAGTTTTTGCATAATGTAGTTTTACTGATGTGTAGTTTGTCTTAGTATGCCTAATTATGGGTAAAAATAAGTATATATTAAATGCATCCCAAGAAAGCGCAAATTTGCTACCAGAGTATATTAGTTAATTCACGTATAATTCACGTATGATAAACTTCCTACGTGTATGTATGTATCTTTATATTATTTAGCTAAATATCTTTCTCGTCAGAAACGGTCATCCCAACGATTATGAATAAACTCATTTAGAAATATATCATTACTCAGGACAAAATCGGACAGGTTTGCAACAGCCAATCAGCTGTAACTCTTGAGGAGGGGATGGGGCATTTTTTTCTCAGCTGAGAAAAACGCACAAGTGAAGGGGGCTGTACATATAACCTGACGAGCCCCTATAAACGCACTAGTGAAGGGGACTGTACATATAACCTGACGAGCCCCTGTAAACGCACAAGTGAAGGGGACTGTACATATAACCTGACGAGCCCCTGTAAACGCACAAGTGAAGGGGACTGTACATATAACCTGACGAGCCCTGTAAAACGCACTAGTGAAGGGGACTGTACATATAACCTGGCAGGCCCCTATGAAATGTGCACAAGTGAGAGGGACTGTACATACTATAACCTGACGAGCCCTGTAAACGCACAGAGTGAAGGGGACTGTACATATAACCTGACGAGCCTGTAAACGCACTTGAGCAGAAGGGGACTGTACATATAATCCGACGAGCCTGTAAAGCAGCACCAGTGAAGGGACTGTACATATAACTGACGAGCCCTGTAAGCACCGTGAAGGGGACTGTACTATATAACCTGACGAGCCTGTAAACGCGCACCAGTGAAGGACTGTACATATAACACAGGCAGAGCCCCTGTAAAAACACTTTTCAAATGAAGACACATATAACCTGTGAGCCCTATAAACGCACAGGTGAAGGGGACTGTACATACTCTTGACGAGCCCCTATAAACGCGCACTGAAGTGAAGGGGACTGTACATATAACCTGACGAGCCCCTATAAACGCACTGGTGAAGGGACTGTACATATAACCTGACGAGCCCCTGTAAACGCACAAGTGAAGGGGACTGTACATATAACCTGACGAGCCCCTGTAAACGCACTAGTGAAGGGGACTGTACATATAACCTGACGAGCCCCTATAAATGCACTAGTGAAGGGGGACTGTACATATAACCTGACGAGCCCCTGTAAACGCATTAGTGAAGGGGGACTGTACATATAACCTGACGAGCCCCTGTAAACGCACTAGTGAAGGGGACTGTACATACCAGTATATTTATGCAAGCCAACATAGAGCATCTGCCAAAATAGTCCCGTGTACCGATCAGACACTTGTACAACAAAAATCTTCGAAATAAAACAAACTCCACCTTTATTGGTTGTGGAGTAACAAGCGTAAAAGTTTAGGAGCTTGTTTCTCACTTTAAAAAAATTGCGCTTGTGGCCTTGTGATTCTAAGGCCCTCAATTTATCCTTTCTTTTGTCTATAATAATATAGGTAAGAGGGTCTATAAAAAAACAAATACTTAACATCGTATCGGAACACAATCACTCGTTATCACCCACCTCAGTGCCTGTTAGTAGTTGCGATAATGTTTCTCTTCACGGGACGTAGTCTATATCATACGTTCTTGATTACTATATGTCATATACAGTAGTATAGAAATCAACGAAGTAGTAACCCGGTTTAATTGGGTGGCAGCCCAGTCCAGCAGAACGAGGTGATTCTAGTGTTAGCAGGGCTACCCACTTGTCTTGAGTAATGTCCTCTGTCATATGTCCGCATCTGAAGAAAAAAAAATCATACATTCTTATACTTGCTAATCACACATATATAATCAAATAACTTTAATACATACACAAGTCTAAAAGTTGTATAAAATAAATTAAGCTTTACAATCACCTACCCAGCAACTACTACAACGAGAGGTCAATAATTACGAACAATATCACCATTACATAGGGTATACAGAAAACAATAGCCACCACCCGAACACAGGGCTAAAACTTATCACCATGGCGAATGTTTACAAAAAAAATACTATATTTACTTATTATACTTAATTTCTCATTATTTAACGATCAGCTGGTACACTATTTAATTAATAATAATCCCAGACAAACTGTTATTGTGGTAGGACTCATTCAATGTAATTGGCTTCCTGGTTTTTGGGGTTTTTGTTCGTAATTCATGACATCTATTATAGTTTATTGGTGTGTGTGTGTGTGTGTGTGTGTGTGTGTGTGTGTGTGTGTGTGTGTGTGTGTGTGTGTGTGTGTGTGTGTGTAGAAGCATCTGATAACTCACTCTCATCACTATTAACTGTCCAATAAATTTAGCGTCATTGCACGATCATAAAAAAACACAAAAAACATTCTGAGACGCGACAATATATCAAACTTCACTTGATGGTTATACTAATTTTATGAAACACTGTCATCCTGTATAGTGTTCATGTATGATATTATGTAGGTCGTTTTAAAAGGCGTCTCGGTACTTATAAGAAATAAAAAAAATCTGTATATAAGACATGTTCGGTCACACTACTGAAAGGGAGACTGAGAACTTAACTCAATACACCTTCAAGTAAGTCATCCTTCATTTGTTAAGCTTAATTAATTTTTTCTTCATATATTGAATTTTTTTTAGCTCTCTGTCAACCTATCTGTCTGTTTCTGTCTATATTTCAATGTTAGTCTCTTTCTCGCTCATTCTCTCCCAACCAAGCTATTTATCTCTCTCTCTCTCTCTCTCTCTCTCTCTCTCTCTCTCTCTCTCTCTCTCTCTCTCTCTCTCTCTCTCTCTCTCTGTCTCTCATCACTTACACACATAGGCTGGTCTCTCCTCTACCACAAAAGAACTACTTTCAGCCACTCTACCTCCAAGACACACACACAGACTGGCAACAAATGACTAACACCATCATCTGTAGAAGTAGCTCCAACTATTTTATGGAGGGGTGGGGTGGGGGGTGTGTTGGAAATAGAGGTTGATGGGGATAGGGAGAAAGGTGTGGGGGTTGATAGGATGGATTGATGGGTTTGGGATGGAATGGGGATGGGTGTGGGGGTTGATAGGATGCGGTGGTGTGGGCTGATGGGATGGGGTAGGTTAATGGGTGTGGGTTGATAGGATGGGGTGGTGTGGGCTGACAGGATGCGGTGGTGTGGGTTGATGGGATGGGGTAGGTTAATGGGTGTGGGTTGATAGGATGGGGTGGTGTGGGCTGACAGGATGCGGTGGTGTGGGTTGATAGGATGGGGTGGGTTGATAGGATGGGGTGGGTTAATGGTGTGGGTTGATGGAGTGAAGAGAAGAGGGATGTGGGAGTGAGGAGAAGGAGGGTGTGGGGTGAAAAGGGGGAAGGGGGAGTGAGGAGAAGGAGGCAGCTGAGTGGACGACCTGAGAAGTATTCAAAAGACTGGAGACGTCATGAGTGAATTTAAGACGAGAGTAAACAATGGGATTTTTGCCTTCATTTTCACTTCTGTCGACGTTTTGGGTCGATTTACGACTTCAATATGATCTCCTCCGGGCTAGAGGGTTTTAGGAAAAGTTGTGACCGACCTCCCTCTTCCCCCTCTCCCTTACCTGCTCCCCCCCCCTTACCTCCTACCTCTCCCTCCTCTTCCCTTTCTCCTAGTTCTCTTCCAAACTTCCCTTTCTTTCCTTCCTACCCTTCCTCCTCTTCCTTCCCTTCAAACCATTCCTGCTCTCCCTCCTACCCTTCCCTCCTACCCCTCCCTCCTGATGTCCCTCCTTAACTACCATTTCCTCAATTTCCTTACTCATCCTCCCTTAACCCTTACCCATCTCCTTCCCCATCTCTTTACCCATCCCCCTTCCTCCTTCTTACCCATCCCTCCTCACCCTTCCATCCATCGTCAACCTTTCTCATCCATTATAATCTCAAAAACCTTTTCACTGAGAAAGATGAGAAATTCATCTTGTGTCACGCAGACCTACGAAGAAAACTCAAATATTCACACAAAAAAAAGAAAAAATGCGAATGAATCGGCTGGTGGTGATATAATCTTTCTCATTGAGCAGTGAATAAGTCGATCAATAACGCACCCCAATGAACAATAACACACCCCATCGCAATAACATTTACAGTATCCAATCACAATAACACACCCAAATCACAATAACATAATAAATCAAGAATATGCCTTTAATAGACGCCCAATTACTATCATCTACTAGGAATAATGAGATAATATTCTACCACCAGCAAGTCTACGGACATGGCGCACCCTCATTCAACTACTATTGTAATGCTTTAGAATATAATGGGACGATGGTCTACTAACCCCTTGTGTACGGTGTTGCCTTCTCGGTAGGTTAGGTTTACGATTTGGATGTTCAATCTTAAAATGAAATAAACTGGGGGGGTTGTAATCTTCAGGTGATAAGAGTTAAATATATTCTTAATTTTCCTTCACAAGAATAGTTCAAATTACGCACACCTCTGAGACACCGCCTTCTGTCGGCTCCACACACACACACACACACACACACACACACACACACACACACACACACACACACACACTATTTAATCTCTACTCATTAAAGTTCATTTTACCCGAAAAGTAATTTTATTCTTTCTTCTTTATTTTTTTCTTCTTCAAGTAAATGTCAAGTTAATGGAAGATTTCTATTAAGACTTCAAGATTGCCGGAGACGTTTAATGTTTTGGAAGCATTAAAATAATTTGCGTGAAGAACTCTTGGCCCGCTTCCTTACCGCTGGTACCGCCTAATTGACCGTCATGAGAATAATTCTTTATCAGTTATCTCCTGTCAGACAATACGAAAAAAAAAAGATAAAATAAATACATATCACATTTTATTTTTGTTTTCTTTATTTTCACATCATGTCATCTTGAAGGCGGCAGCATTATGTGAACTTTGATGTCATAAAATTGTGCGCGCAAAGTTTATATGAGCTTGTCTGTGCGAGGCTATACCCCACCCCACACCCCTTCGACAATGCGCAGCTCAGAAACAAGTGGTGGTGGTGGCGGCAGCGGCGGAGTCGGGTCGATGTGAACCAGTGAGTGAGATTCCCCCTTGTTTTCATCGCCTGGTTAAAGCGGAAAAGTTATATTCTGTGATATTCAGCGCCTCAATTAGAGCAGAGGTAACGGGGATTATTCTTTGGGGAGACGAGAAGCAAATGTTCTCCTCTTGATGAAGAATTTTTTTTTGGAGACGGGATAGGACCTCAAGTCTGACAAGGTTAGAAGGGGTGGAGCAAGGAGGATGAGAAGGGTAGGTGGAGAAGACGATAGGAAGGGAGAGGAGGAAAGGGAGGGAAAAGAAAGGAAGAGGAGGAAAGGGAGGGAAAAGAAAGGAAGAGGATGATGGGAGAGAGTCCTTTTCTAAGATAGTATTCAACGGTAGTAGGTAAGGTTGCAAAAATTCTCGATATTGTATACAGAAAACCTGCGAAAAGGGACAACATTATTCACTACCTATCCGACCACAGAGAAAGAACAACAAGAGGCAGAATGATAGGTGTTTTTTTTAACACCCATCAGAATATACAACTGTGTATATCTGAACGAGGAATATTATTTTTATTTCTATACAAACATACATACAGTGGGGAGGCAGCTTAATAACGAGTTTAGTCTCACTTTAATTTACATCCCGCTGATTTGATGGTGGGGGAAAGAAAGAAAGAAAGAAATCCCATTGACTTGATGGTGAAAGAAAGAAAAAAAGAAAAAGAAATGAACCAATATTCCTATTTCAACTACCCTTCCGCTACACCCAACAGAATCAACAGACAGTGAGCTACAAGTCGATGGTTGAAACAGTGGGTTGGGGGTCACTGAGAACATGCATTCGTAAACAACACGAACCCCTAAACGTTAAGACAGACCTACAGTTTCCATTCACATCTCACTCATATATATTGTTTCTTGGATATTTCTGTATATTTATATATATATTTTTTGTATTGCCAATAAACTCCATTGTTGTTTTATATCAACAAGATTAATAAGTAACGTCAGTTTTTAAAAGTTGTATGAGTGGGTCTTCTTCTTCTTCTTCTCCACCTCCCTTCTTCTCCACCTCCCTTCTTCTCCATCTCCCTTCTTCTTCTTTTCCAGCTCGCCCTTCTTTTTCTTCTCCTCCCTTCTTCTCTTGCCTGGGTTCCATGTACAGTAATCTGGTGTTATTTTACCGAGCTGATTTTTCACCCCGCGAGGTCTTGTGATCTAACACTGTTTGTACACTTTATATGAGGTGTTTGGGAGAGTTTCACCAGAGTGTTGAGCTATAGCCAGGAGGGGGTTTGTTTTTTCCTTCTTCCTGATACTCCTTCTTTCCTTCCTTCTTAGCATAAAACTACTCCTTCCTTCCTTCATTCCTACTCGCACAAAAACCTCTTTCCTTCTTTCCTTCCTTCTTACTAGAACAAAAACCTCTCCTCCCTCCTCCCTACTAGCACAAAACCTCTCCCTCCTCCCTTCCTACCTTTCAAAACCTCTCCTTCCTCCTCCCTACTAGCACAAAACCTCTCCTTCCTTCCTTCCCACTAGCACAAAACCTCTCCTTCCTCCTCCCTACTAGCACAAAACCTCTCCTTCCTTCCTACTAGCACAAAACCTCTCCTTCCTCCTTCCCACTAGCACAAAAACCTCTCCCCCTATAGCATATCGTAAAAATTTCTTGCCTTCAACCTCAATATAAAATAACCCTCTTAAAACCATTACGTTATACCAGCAGAGAAACTCACATAAATTTTTACTTTCAGATAACGCAATAAAAACGTTTTTTTGTTCATAATAACTTGGTAAAATAATGTAGTCTAGGGTTAATTAAATACAGTGTTGTAGAAAATAAAAATATAGTGTGATGGTAGAAAATCCTTGTTTACACACCTGTATCAATTAACGAGACAGGTGTTTATTTTTAGCTAGTTTTACTGTTATGTAGAATCGATGTAAATAAACAGTGAGTGATTTTAAAATTGTAATAATGATTCCTTGAGACTATAGGAAGTGACCTGACCTGACCTGACTTGACCTAACCTTACCTGTGATTGGTAACTAGACTCGCCCCCCCCCCCAAAAAAAAAAAGATAAATAAAATAAAAACTAATAATTTAAACACTAATCATGATCTATCTTACCTGTCGAGATTAACACCTGGAGCCTAATTAAGCCTATCTAATAGGCTTAGTATGATTATCTGAATGTGGACAATAATGGGATGGGAAGTGACGTTACACACACACACACACACACACACACACACACACACACACACACACACACACACACACACACACACACACACACACAGCAACATATCGATTTTTTTTTCATTTTTTGAGGAGCGAAAAATTGAAGATTCGCCGGGTGTAGAAAGTTAGTAATTCAATGAGTGCAGAAAGTTGGTGATTCATTGGGTGCGGGAAGTTGACGATTTAAGAGGTTACGGAAAGTTGTCTATTTAATGGGTTAGAGAAAGTGGATGATTTAATGTATTGCGGAAAGTAGACAATTAAATGGGCTGCGGAAAGTCATAGAGTGCGAAAGGTTTGGGATACGGATGAAATATAATGAAATACCTAAAACTTTTGGCTTAACAAAATAAAAAAACTTTAAATTGAACTTGTAAAGGAAATATATATATATAGTCTTTTAAGGCGTTATTTTCTGAGGTATTTTCAGCGCCATTCTGCCTGTGTGGGACCAACATATGATGGGACCAACATATAATGGGACCAACATATAATGGGACCAACATATAATGGGACCAACATATAATGGGACCAACATATAATAGGACCAACATATAATGGGGTAATATGGGAATCAATCAGTCACATTTACCTGGATTATTATCAAATGTGAATATTATTAATACTACCAATATCTGTTACCTGTATAAAGCGCTTATCAATGAACCTTTCTAGACTAATTGCTTGCCAAGGTGTGAGGACTTGCCAGACAACCCGCTCGTAATGATGCCAAAACGTCAAACAAAAACACAACAAGAACAAAAGAGGGTGTGAATTATTTACTTGTTGTTGGTAAGCTACACTCGAGTCCCTCACAGGTGATATTAAGTTCAGGTGAGGTCAGGTGAGGAGGGAGTTGGACTGACTAATGTATTTTGAGTCAGAATATATATATTTTCTTCTTATCTCTCTCTCTCTCTCTCTCTCTCTCTCTCTCTCATTTTCAATTTCTATATATATTATTTTTTTGTTTGTTATTTATAATCTAACTTTGGAAACTTTTTTTACTTAACTGAAAATATCGGAAAAATCAACAATTGGTCTCCACTCACCACTAATAGACATACATACATACATACATACATACATACATACATACATACATACATACATACATACAGTACATACATACATGCAGAATCTAGTAGCAATCCTTCATAATTTCCCCGAGATCTTTGGACAGGAGGGAAACACACATTCATTATTCAGATTACAAGAACATTACCTGACACACCTTATTTCACCTGATGATTAAACAACCTGGTCTGGAGTTACCTGAGACGGTATTAGATTAGGTTAGGTTTGGGTTAGTTTTGGTTGGGTTGGTTAGAGGTACATTGACTATGATGAGAGAATAATTCAAAAGACAGAGACAGCAGGTAGGAAGGAAGGAGGATGAGAGAACGAGGAAGAGGTGAGGATGGGAGAGAAGGAGGAGGGAGGGGTGGGGGGGAAGAGAAGGAGGGAGAGGAGAGGGAGTTGAGGTAAGGCAGTAGGTGTGTACGTGGGACCGAGGCTACATAAAGGGGGTGATGGGGGCGGGGCTCGCCAGTGTGGGCCGAGCGGTGGTAGCGGCTAGTCGATGGTGGACGCCCCTCGTTCACTCTCCCTCCACACCTCGACACACGTGGGACCGACTAACAGATATCGCTTATCAAATTCTACTGCTCCACCCCCCTCCCCTTTTTTACCCCTACCGGCGTTATATATATCGTAAAATACGCATAATGTTGATAAACCACGGGAGGAAACAGAGAGATTAGAAAGTAGAAATAATAATTTTTGTGTAAGTGGAGGAAAGTGCTAAGACGTTGTTATGTAAATTGTTCTCGTCGCTCGCTTAGTTTAATATGAAGTGCTGAACAATATATACATCTATATATATCTATATATATAAATTTAAGAACCTACAGTCGTAAAGAGATCAATTTATATAGATTTGTTCTCAAGTAAAGAACAGAAAATATATATTATAAAACTTTATCCCCCGAAAATAAGTGCTCAAAAATAAAAATAAAATAATAATAATAAATAAATACTCTCAGTAAGGAGTTCGATTCGTATGATCCGAATCCACAAGACTGAACCTTAAAACCTTATGAACTTGAGCAAAAACCAATATACAGACATGATGAAGTGGTGGAAAATGTGGACTTCAAGATCCTCCTCTTCCCCTTCCTCCCCTTCTTCTTCTTCCTTCTTCTCTTCCTCTACTCGACGGAGGAAGACGTGCAGAGGAGGAAGAGGGTTCGGTGTGTTAGTTGTGCTTCTCGCGGTGTTTGGATTCCTCGTCGATGGAGTGGGTAAGTTTTTTTTTTTTTGCCAACACGAGTCTTGCTGTTTAGATTCTAATTCTGAAAAAAAAATATCGAGTGATAATAATGATAAAGTTTGTTGTGTTAAACCATGAAATTAGCTAGGGTAATTTATGGAGTTTAAATGCAGTAGCGGTGGTGGGGGGATAATTAGTTAGTTTGTTGATTAACTAACTACAGAATAAATGTTTGGCATACTATTTACCAAAATCCTAGAGTTTATTGGACTAAATATTGATTTTGTTGGAATAAATTGTTTGTTGCAGTAAATATACAGTTTGTTGGAGTAAATATACAGTTTGTTGGAGTAAATATACAGTTTGTTGGAGTAAATATACAGTTTGTTGGAGTAAATACACAGTTTGTTGGAGTAAATACACAGTTTGTTGGAGTAAATATACAGTTTGTTGGAGTAAATACACAGTTTGTTGGAGTAAATACACAGTTTGTTGGAGCAAATACACAGTTTGTTGGAGTAAATATATAGTTTGCTGGAGTAAATATACAGTTTGTTGGAGTAAATATACAGTTTGTTGGAGTAAATACAGTTTGTTGGAGTAAATACACAGTTTGTTGGAGTAAATATATAGTTTGTTGGAGTAAATACACAGTTTGTTGGAGTAAATACACAGTTTGTTGGAGTAAATATATAGTTTGTTGGAGTAAACAAGAATGGGCGAATTGGATTAACTAATGAGGTTAACTGTATTAGCTGTATGGGTTAATTAGTTAATTTATGAACTAATTAGCTAAACAAATTAGTTGGATGACTTATGAATGGTACAGTACTTACACTAAAGTCCAGTTTGTAAATATACGTAATTTGTTGGATTAGCTACACACAGTTTATTGGAGTAACATATAATAGTTAGTTGGAGAAATTACAGGGAGAATTTGTTGAAGTAACTAAAGAGAATTTGTTGGGGTATCTAAGGACAATTTGTTGGAGTATTTAAGACAATTTGTTGGAGTAACTAAAGAGAATTTGCTGGAGTATCTAAGGACAAATTGTTGGAGTAACTTAAGACAATTTGTTGGAGTGAGTCGAGGCAATTTGTTGGAGCAATTATCCACATTTTGTTGGTGAACCTGAAGTGTGTCACAGGTAGCCAAGGATGATTAGTTAGATAAATTATAAAGGTGAAGAAATTATTAGAAGAAATTTGTTGGAATAAGTTATTTTTACTTCTATGATGTAAGTTAAGTAAAATAAAGTGAGTTAAGTAAAAGAAAAATAAGAGAGTAAAGTGAATGAGTTAAGTAAAATTAAATGAGTTAAGTAAGTTAAATGGATAAAGTGAGTTAAGGAAATATAAAAGGTGAATAAAAGTAAATAAAATGAGTTAGAAAGTTATAAATGAGTTGTAACAATGTGAATGTTTTTGTTAAGTTGATATATAATTTGCTGAGTCGTGTGTTTGTTTGTTGAGATAGTTTAAACAAAGACAGTATTTACCCTGGTTCACTGTTTACTTGTTTTTTGTTTTTGTGTTTTTGTTGTGTTTGTAAGTTTTTATTTTTGTTTAATTACGAATATATTAATGTTTTATAATATGTAATATAGGACTTAATTATAGTATTACTCTTGTATGTATGTATGTATGTATGTATGTATGTATGTATGTATGTATAAATACTCTTACTCCTTATTCTATTACTGCTACTAATTACCACTACTACTACTACTACTACTACTACTACTACTACTACTACTACTACTACTACTACTACCACTACTGCCACTAATACTACACTTATATATGCTATCGTTTATTTTCTTAGTAGCGTCGAAAAGTTGTCTTAGAGTAAAGTTGGGTGAAATATGTAGGAGTTGGTGAAAGATGGTGATTCCCGGGAATATATTTACAAGTTTTCTAAAGAGGGAATCAAAGACGTGAAAACTTGGAATATTTCCTGAGTGGCCGAGGATCAGCTTTTCACGTACACACACACACGTACATACACACACACTCACGTACATAAATATACATACGTACCTACAAACGCACACACATGTACAGACACGTAAACACACCAAACACACAGAAATACGTACATACACGCACATACCACATATACACGAACATACACAGAGACGCAAATATAAGTACAGACTCACACACACACACATACAAAAAAACAAAGAAAGACACACACACACACACACACACACGCACACACACACACACACACACACATACACAGCTTAGCAGAGAAAACACAAGAAAATTACAGTTCGGATAATAATTTGTACGGATTTTTTCTTTTAAGATTAATATAGTTTATGATGAAGTTTTAAATACGGATTATCATAGCAGATTATTATAGCAGATTATCATAGCAGATTATTTTAATTCATTCTGGGATTCCCATTATTTTTTTTTTTACTAATAAATTAAGGTTACGTAATTTTTTCACTGAAATTATTGTAAAAGGAGACGAAATTTACATAAAGATTAAAATTCCTTATTAAAACAAAAATAAAGAAAATACGATGAACACTGAACTGAAATATTAATAAGCAAAAGGTAATACAATATTCTAATCTATGTACTGTTATGGTGTAAGATGGAGACTTGGCACAGTCGCATACAGGTTACGGTTAAAAGTCAGCGATTTTCTTTTCACAACACAAATTGATTTTTTTATTCATTCACAAGCCAGGACCAGCTTATAATAACAATGTGGTATAAATAACTCAATACACAGAGAGAACCACAACAATGCCGTCAAAGTTGAATGTTTGAGGAGACCTTTTTTTAACCCCTCCCCCACCCCACTCCTATGCGACGGTGCCAAGTCTTCACTCTACATCCCTACCCCACGCATACACCGCCACCCTCCCTCCCTCACCTGACGTATTTATTTTGTCAACAATTGTTCATAAATTTGTTAAATAAAATAAAATTGCAAACATATTATTTATTGAAAAAATATATATAATAATACATAACGAAAGAGAATGAGAATATTTTAAGACTCAACTTAACCTAACCTAACCTGGCCTGACCTGACCTAACTTAACCTGGCCTGACCTGAACTAACCTAAACTGGCCTGACCTAACCTAAACTAACCAAACAAATTAACCTAACCTAGCCTAACTATTTAATATATGAGGTGATCTTGTTAAGTCTTGTATTAGTTATGAAATGAACCAATATATGTGTGTGTGTGTGTGTGTGTGCGTGTGTGTGTGTGTGTGTGTGGTACATACACTAAGCTATTAATTCCCTGGAGCTAAATTTTTCAAGTAACCCAAAATTTGTGTTATTTTTTCAGGTCACGTTTAGGTTAAGTTAGGTTCCGGGTGTGGGTGAGGGTGTAGACAGAGGGTGTGGGCGAGGGTGTAGACAGAGGGTGTGGGGTGTGACAGAGGGTGTGGGTGTAGACAGGGGTGTGACAGGGGTGTGGGCGGGTTGGTGGGGTGGGGGGAGACAGGGGTGTGGGCGAGGGTGTAGACAGGGGTGGGTGTAGCAGGGGGTGTGGGGCAGGGTGTAGACAGAGGGTGTGGTGTAGACAGAGGGGTGGGGCGAGGGTGTAGACAGAGGGTGTGGGGCGAGGGGGTGGACAGAGGGTGTGGGGGTGTAGACAGAGGGGTGTGGGCGAGGGGTGTGAGACAGAGGGTGGGGCGAGGGTGAGACAGAGGGTGTGGGGGTGGGTGTAGACAGAGGGTGTGGGCGAGGGGTGTAGACAGAGGGTGTGGGCGGGGTGTGTAGACAGAGGGTGTGGGGAGGGTGTGGGGCGAGGGGTGTAGACAGAGGGTGGGGCGGAGGGTGTAGACAGAGGGTGTGGGCGAGGGGTGTAGACAGAGGGTGTGGGCGAGGTGTAGACAGAGGGTGTGGGCGAGGGTGTAAACAGAGGGTGGGGAGGGTGTAGACAGAGGGTGTGGGGGCGAGGGTGCAGACAGAGGGTGTGGGCGTGGGTGTAGACAGAGGGTGTGGGCGAGGGTGTAGACAGAGGGTATGGGCGAGGGTGTTGACAGAGGGTGTGGGGCGGGTGTAGACAGAGGGTGTGGGTGTAGACAGAGGGTGTGGGAGGGTGTAGACAGAGGGTGGGCAGGCAAGGTGTGGGCGGGGTGGGACAGAGGGTTGGGGAGGGTAGACAGAGGTGGGGTGTAGACAGAGGGGTGGGTGTAGACAGAGGGTGTGGGTGTAGACAGAGGGTGTGGGCGAGGGGTGTAGACAGAGGGTGTGGGCGAGGGTGCAGACAGAGGTGTGGGCGTGGGGTGTAGACAGAGGGTGTGGGCGAGGGTGTAGACAGAGGGTGTGGGCGAGGTGTAGACAGAGGGTGGGGCGTGGGTGTAGACAGATGGTGTGGGTGTAACAGGGTGTGTGTATACAGAGGGTGTGGGCGAGGGTGTAGACAGAGGGTGTGGGCGAGGGGTAGACAGAGGGTGTGGGCGTGGTGTAGATAAAGGGTGTTGGGAGGGTGTGACAGAGGGTGTGGGCGAGGGAGAGACAGAGGGTGGGCGTGGGGTAGATAAAGGTGTTGGCGAGGGTGTAGACAGAGGGTGTGGGTGTAGATGGGGTGTGGGAGGATAGAGGGTGTGAGCGAGGGTGTTGACAGAGGGTGTGGGCGTGGTTGATAGAGGGTGTGGGCGGGGTGTAGACAGAGGGTGTGGGCGGGGTGTAGACAGAGGGTGGGGCGGGGTGAGACAGAGGTGTGGGCGAGAGTGTAGACAGAGGGGGTGGGCGTGGGTGTAGACAGAGTGTGTGGGCGTGAGTGTAGACAGAGGGTGTGGGCGTGGGTGTGTAGACAGAGGGTGGGGCGGGGTGTAGACAGAGGGTGTGAGACAGAGGGTGTGGGCGTGGGTGTAGACAGGGTGTGGGCGTGGTGTAGACAGAGGGTGTGGGCGTGGGTGTAAACAGAGGGTGGGCGTGGGTGTAGACAGAGGTGTGGGCGTGGGTTTAGACAGAGGGTGTGGCGTGGGTTTAGACAGAGGGTGTGGGCGTGGGTTTAGACAGAGGGTGTGGGCGAGAAATTTGATATTGTAGTGAATATAAGTACGCGCGCACACACACACACACACACACACACACACACACACACACACACACACACACACACACACACCCACCCTTAAGCTGATAAGTGATGAAATGATAAACAAAATAAACTAAACTAAAATAATAAATCAAACAACTAAATTACTTAATAAAATACAGTGTACGAATTTGATAATACATATTTTATTTAAGTTGATTTACTGAATGGTCGTCTGTGTACGAACGAGAGAAAAGGGGGTTAGAAAATACTTAAAACGGGAGTATAATCTGAGTTTATTTTATGGTGTATGAGAAAACAAATAGACATACATACATACACACAGGATACATACATACATACATACATACATACAGGATACATTCATACAGGATACATACATATATTCAGACACTGGGAGGGGAGAGAGGCCAAGCTTGTAAGGGAGAGATTAAGGAGGGAAGGAGGGATGGATAGAGGGGAGGGGAGGATAGTTGTGAGAGTGAGGGAAAATGGTAGGTGGAAAGGAGAGAGAGAGAGAGGGGAACGGGAGGCCAGTTTCAACCTTTCAACACGAAAACCTTAATCCCTTGAGCACGCTGCTTCCATCCTATCGAAGAAAAATAGCGTAATCCCTTAAATACGATAGTTTTAATCTGCTCTATACGATCGCTCCTCCTCCACACACAAGCTTCTCCTAGTAGCTCGGTGATGCTTCTAATTCCCATCTAGGATAATTTCTTGCTAAGGTAGGATAAAGATTGCAGGGTGATCATTATATCCTTCTCACTAGGATACCAGGATAGGATGGAGACGTTAAAACCGTTAAATGGAATGAATTTAAAAGTTAGGATTACCCCAGGGAGGGAAAAATAAGAGACCCTTGTATGGCAACAGCTGTAGAGTTGTCGGATATGACGTCAAAAACAAAAGACCATTAACAATAAAACAAAAACATAAATAAAAAAAAACACTTCGGTATCCTCTATATTTTTTTCAGGATCCGTAACTCAGGTCTATTGTCTGTCTGATCAGGGTGGAATAAACCTTTTTTTTTCACGGAATTTGAAATTATTGTTTAACCACTTCAGCACATCCAGACTAACACACAAATACTAAATAACATTGAAAAAAATCCATGAATGTCGTGAAATAAATATCAGATAAACATTTGAAACTTTCCCAAGAATTATAGGGTATATAATTACTTAAATATCAAATTATATACCACATCAACAAGTTCAGAAGTACCTATAACAAGATTTTACTATAATTGACCTTTTTTTAGCAAGATTACGGTTGAAATTGTAAGCCTAATGTCCTAATAATGTCTTAATATTAGTGTATAAGTGTAAATAATTGCGTTTGTAGATTACGACTGTCCCATATGTAAGTAGTAGTAGTAGTAGTCACCGTAACTTAACTCTCGATGCTGCACACAGGAGGAACGAGAACGATAAGATAAGGGCATATGGGGAGAGAATTCAGAACGTTGATCAAGGCAGCTTCACTCCTCTAGTGTTCACAACCTCTGGTGGGATGGGACCAAGTGCAAGATGTTTTTACGCCAGACTCGCGGAGGTGATCTCCGAACAGAAACAGCAGCCCAGAAGTTATGTTACAGCCTGGTTGAGATGTCGACTGTCTTTCTCTCTACTTAGGTCTGCATTTCTCTGCCTCAGGGGAACGAGATCGTCGGCCCCAAAGCCAACAACAGTCACTGAATGCCGCATAGATCTGCGGCTCAACTAACTCAACACAGCTAGGGTAGCTACTTATGTATTAGGATATTAAATTTTAAGGTAATAAAATGGTGGCAAAGGTGTGGCTATTGGGGAAGGCTGGAGGCCACGTTAAAAAAGTAGTAGTAGTAGTTTATGGGATTATGAATCATTTTTTAAGACTAGATAAATTGACAGTACATCACCGCCACACACTCTAACATCGACTGAGAGACAAAACTTCAATGATCTTGTACATAGCCACCCACGAACCCACGCACTCAAGGTTACCACGCACTAACCCATGCACTCATTAAAGCACACCCGCACTCAAGAAGCAAGCCACGCATGTACCTACACACTCCTCCAGCACGCACCCACGTCCACTAACACACTCTAAAATGTATTACTGCCAGGCGTGTTATATTCAAGCTAATTCATGTAATAATAATAATAATAATAATAATAATAATAATAAAAGACAGTGCAAATAAACATACCATTTTGATTCAGACCAAAACGTCGACTTAAACAAGAAGAAAACATTGTACCCGTTAATGCATCAAACACTCGACTCTTTCCTCACTTAACTTTAACTTGAAACGAAAAACAAAACAAAAATGACTTCTACAACGACAATACAATTTTGACTTCAAAGCTACAGAAAAATACAATTGCCTTCAAATATAACAGAAAATTATATTATTTTGATGGCGACTTACGGAGATTATTCTAAGTAGACGAATCATCATACGTTTATATATGATTATTATTTTCATTTATATTACACTATTTTAAGTCAAGGTGAGTAAATTAATGCAGGTAATAGTCTGCCGATGAGCTGTAATGAAGGTTAAATAACAGTAATTAACTCTGAAAGATATAGACAAAATTGGGTGATTAGTGAATGCCTTAGGAGTTGTTATTGTGATATGATTCCTCGCACTATGATTGGTTAAGAATCCTCGCACTATGATTGGTTAAGAATTCCCGCACTATGATTGGTTAAGAATCCTCGCACTATGATTGGTTAAGAATCCTCGCACTATGATTGGTTAAGAATCCTCGCACTATGACTGGTTAAGAATTCCCGCACTATGATTGGTTAAGAATTTCCGCATTTTGTATTTGAGGGACAGAATCTACACTCAAAAACTTTAAATTGGTAGTTTAATCCTTGAGTACGATTACTTAACCCCCTGAGTACAATAACTTAACCCCTTGAGTATAATAACTTAACCCCTTGAGTACAATAACTTAACCCCCTGAGTACAATAACCTATAATAACCTAACCCCTTGAGTACAATAACCTAACCCCTTGAGTACAATAACTTAACCCCTTGAGTACAATAACTTAATCCCTTGAGTACCTAAAGAATAAACTACAACATACACTCAATACAAATGAAATACTCAAAAAAAATATATATATAGAAGGCACTTACTCATTCATTAACAGAACTGACATCAAACTCCAGTGAAAACAAGAGAGATTTATTCAGTCTTACTTTAGAATGCATCATTGTACTTTAGAATGCATCATTGTACTTTAGAATGCATCATTGTACTTTAGAATGCATCATTGTACTTTAGAATGCATCATTGTACTTTAGAATACACCATTGTAGTTAAGAACACATTATTGCAGTTAAGGATACATCATTGGTAGGCATAACAGCTCATGACACCGGGAATAAACACATTGCTTGGCTCTCTGACCTAACCTAACCCAAGCAAAGCTAACCTAACGTAACCTGACCTAACCTAACGTAACCTGACCTAACCTAACTCAAGCTAAGCTAACCTAACGTACCCTGACCTATCCTAACTCAAGCTAAGCTAACCTAACCTGACCTAACCTAACCAAAGCTAACCTAACCTCAGAAGTGAATAAATCACAGGTGTTGCCAAAACTGAAAAAATAAATAGGCCCGTTGTCGTGTTGCCAGAGTAAATAATAATAGGTTCGTATGTGTGAATTGAATACGATTATAGGATTAAGTTAAATTAATTCCAATTATTAGTGGATTATAGAAATATTATTATAGATTATTAGTTACAGAAATATATCATCGGTCATTATAAAAGTTCTTAATAATTGGGGGAAAATATCGATTAATTCGTGTGTGTGTGTGTGTGTGTGTGTGTGTGTGTGTAATGGTTAATGATGTGAGGTGGCCAGCGCTTTGAAGTCTGGTGAGTACGATGATTTAACCCCTTGAGTAAGGATGATTTAACCCCTTGAGTATGATGATTTAACCCCTTGAGTACGATGATTTAACCCCTTGAGTATGATGATTTAACCCCTTGAGTATGATGATTTAACCCTTGAGTACGATGATTTAACCCCTTGAGTATGAGGATTTAACCCCTTGAGTATGATGATTTAACCCCTTGAGTACGATGATTTAACCCCTTGAGTATGAGGATTTAACCCCTTGAGTACGGTGATTTAACCCCTTGAGTATGATGATTTAACCCCTTGAGTATGATGATTTAACCCCTTGAGTACGATGATTTAACCCCTTGAGTATGATGATTTAACCCCTTGAGTACGATGATTTAACCCCTTGAGTATGAGGATTTAACCCCTTGAGTATGATGATTTAACCCCCTGAGTATGATGATTTAAACCATTAATTATGATCTGGGTGAGGTGAGGTTAGGTTAAGTTGACGCATAAGCTCTCTACACGGACGGACGAACAGACAAACGTACAAACAAACAAACGGGAGATCAGACAAACACACAAACAGATGAAAAGGACAGGCATACGAACAGACACAGGAACAAACAGACATACGAACAGACGAACATACGACACACAAACGAATAGACAAACACACAGACGTACAGACAAACACACAGACGAACGAACAGACAAACAAACACAGACAGACGAGCAGTATCTCTATATCACCCACGTCAGATGGTTAAGACACAGGGAGGGGAATAATTACTCCACCTTCATTCTTAAAACTTCGTTGTAGATTCTTTCTTGTGCGAAATCTTTACACACACACAAGGAGAGAGAGAGAGAGAGAGAGAGAGAGAGAGAGAGAGAGAGAGAGAGAGAGAGAGAGAGAGAGAGAGAGAGAGAGAGATCTAGAAAACGACTGAGACAGACAGACAGACAGACAGACAGACATTCAGCAACACCAGAGGCAGTAGAATAATAGTAAAGAAGTGATCTAACTCAAGAGTGCATACATTAAATTCTTCCATTCTATTTCAATTTAAACGCGCGGCCATTGTACACTACCAGACGAGGACAGAGGCGAGGGAGTGGGGGGAGAGGGGTAGGGGAGTGGGGGAGGGGGTGGGGAGTGGGGGGGAGGGGGTAGGGAGGGGAGGGGGGTAGGGAGGGGGTTGAGGGAGAAGAGCTGCCTGTAAAGGATTTGCCCCCTTTCACTTCCTTTCCTCAAACCACCTACTGAGGAGAGATGTGGAGGAAAATAGCGCATGCACACAGTAGGAATGGAGGGAAGGGGTAAAGTGAAGGGTGGGGTGGCGGTGGGGAGTTCTTCTTTGTTTTCCTCATTCTCCTAGCAGTAAGGAAAGCAGTCGATGGGGGGAGGAAAAAAGTGGGTTTCCTCATTATTTTCCTCACCCCCCATCACTGAGGACTGAGGAAAGTTAGGGGGTTGAGAGAGGGAAAATAGTGTTTCCTCTCTATTTTCCTCACTGAGAAGAGACAAAAGGGAAATAAAAATACGATAAAGTAGTAATAAAAAAACAACAAAATAAATCAGTTTAGGACGAGAAGGCGAAAGGGAGAATAAACAGGAAACAGAAGAGAATGGAATAAAGATGGAAGAGGCGAAGGAAACGAAAATAAAAGAAGACATTGTTTTTTTTCTTATTTTCTTACTCTTTCTTTTAAGACTAAGTAAAGATGGGGTATAGAAGAAAGTTTGATAAAGTAGGAATGAAGAATATAGATTAGAAATAAATAAAGAGGGTTTATTTAAGTTACAAGGTATAATAATACTAAATAAAGATGGGAAGTAAAGAAATGTAAATAAAATAAGGTTAGATTAGATTTTGGTTAGGTTAGGTTAGGTTAGATTTTGGTTAGGTTAGGGCTTGGTTAGGTTTAGGTTAGGTTATAATAAGGTTGAGGTAATATGTCCTGTAATGGTTAGGTTGGAAAATAATGCTAACCTAACTTAATCTAACCTAACCTAACCTAACCTAACCAAACACACACGTAATGTTATATTGTCATCAACACAACACGACGATAGGGTGGAGGGGGGTGGGACACAAGCCGGTTACGTCATAATTGAAGTCCAACGAAGCGAGAAATTACGTCATAATTACGTCATAACTAAGACAACTATGACGAAAGTACCCTACAGATCTATACGCTTCTGTCTATCTGTTTAGTAAGTGTTCTGTCCAAAAGAGAGAGGGAGAGAAATGAGAGAGGAGGTAACGAAAGAGAGAAAGAGAGATAAAAGAATGGCAGCGGAAGAGAGAGAGAGCATGTGTATGTGTTGTGAGGAAGGAAACGCATGTATAAACGCACTGAAAACAATAGACGATCTAATCCCTATCACTTCAATAGATGACTTAACTCCTTATAATCAAACCCTAAGCGACCTCCTATCAAATGCTTGTCAATAATCCCTAAAAAAACAAAACACAATCGCTTATCCACCTTCCTTCACTACCCCCCACACCACCATTTGTATCATTCAGATCAACACTAGCTCAAACAACCAATTCATAAGTAAACAACACGATATACAACCCCCTGTAGTTTGTTTATTACTTGTAAATAAACAACAAGCGGGAAAGAGACCCATGGTTTAGATATATATTTTATTTTTTTTCTTAAATAATTACCCCTGTGACATTTCTGAACAATAGAATTTATATCACGAATTAAAATGATAATAATTTATGACAGGAATTATATCAAACTACACTTAAAAAAATTACAACTGAAAGAAATTATTATTGTTATTATTTAAGTTCCAACAAGTTACATACATGAGTCATTATATCAATTACAACTCGATAGTATGAAGTGTTATTAATTTAACAATCCAAAACACAACTATGATAAAAATTTCACAACTTTATCCCAACACATATATAAACAAAGACTAAATAACAGAATTCAATTATAGACACAAGGACAAAAATCCAAAAAATAAGTCAAATAAAAGTATATTAAAATTACACCTCCATTATCAATAACAATTTTATGCCTTACAAAATTATTGACCAAAATATCCTTTTTTCTCAGAATTGAAATTTAAGGGGTTTAACTAATTAAGTACTTTCAGAATACCACACAAACCCTAAATCACACCTTGGAAACCCATAGTTGATGAGTAAATAGCATTGAAAAATGCCAGTAAAATCTTTCAAGGGTCATTTTGGCCACTAATTTTTCTGCAATCGAATCGTGGACCACATACGAATAATCAGCAAGCTCAGGAGTACCCATAATGTGATTTTCAGCAAAATCGAATTTTTGGCCAAAAACCACCAAAATTGTAAGTCTTTGCTATTAAATATTCTTTTTTCTCAGAATTTGATATTTAAAGGTTTAATTTTAAAATTTTGATCACTTTCATGAATATCACAAAAACCTATGTTGATGGCATTAATTGTAACCATTGAAATATATTAATGCAAAATCTTTCAAGGTCATTTTGGCCACTAATTTTTCTGCAATCGAATCGTGGACCACATACGAATAATCAGCAAGCTCAGAGTACCCATTTTTCAATGCTAATTACTCATCAACTATGGGTTTCCAAGGTGTGATTTAGGGTTTGTGTGTTATTCTGAAAGTACTTAATTAGTTAAACCCCTTAAATTTCAATTCTGAGAAAAAAGTATATTTTGGCCAATAATTTTGTAAGGCATAAGACTTACAATTTTGGTGGTTTTTGGCCAAAAATTCGATTTTGCTGAAAATCACATTATGGGTACTCCTGAGCTTGCTGATTATTCGTATGTGGTCCGCGATTCGATTGCAGAGCAAATTAGTGGCCAAAATGACCCTTGAAAGATTTTACTGGCATTTTTCAATGCTAATTACTCATCAACTATGGGTTTCCAAGGTGTGATTTAGGGTTTGTGTGTTATTCTGAAAGTACTTAATTAGTTAAACCCCTTAAATTTCAATTCTGAGAAAAAAGGATATTTTGGCCAATAATTTTGTAAGGCATAAGACTTACAATTTTGGTGGTTTTGGCCAAAAATTCGATTTTGTTGAAAATCACATTATGGGTACTCCTGAGCTTGCTGATTATTCATATGTGGTGCACGATTCGATTGCAGAAAAATTAGTGGCCAAAATGACCCTTGAAAGATTTTACTGGCATTTTTCAATGCTAATTACTCATCAACTATGGGTTTCCAAGGTGTGATTTAGGGTTTGTGTGTTATTCTCAAAGTACTTAATTAGTTAAACCCCTTAAATTTCAATTCTGAGAAAAAAGGATATTTTGGCCAATAATTTTGTAAGGCATAAGACTTACAATTTTGGTGGTTTTTGGCCAAAAATTCGATTTTGCTGAAAATCACATTATGGGTACTCCTGAGCTTGCCGATTATTCATATGTGGTCCACGATTCGATTGCAGAAAAATTAGTGGCCAAAATGACCCTTGAAAGATTTTACTGGCATTTTTCAATGCTAATTACTCATCAGCTATGGGTTTCCAAGGTGTGATTTAGGGTTTGTGTGGTATTCTGAAAGTACTTAATTAGTTAAACCCCTTAAATTTCAATTCTGAGAAAAAAGTATATTTTGGCCAATAATTTTGTAAGGCATAAGTTTTTGTAAATTGTTTGTGAAATCACATTATGGGTTGGTGTTTGGCGTCGATTGCAGAAAAATTAGTGGCCAAAATGACCCTTGAAAGATTTTACTGGCATTTTTCAATGCTAATTACTCATCAACTTTGGGTTTCCAAGGTGTGATTTAGGGTTTGTGTGTTATTCTGAAAGTACTTAATTAGTTAAACCCCTTAAATTTCAATTCTGAGAAAAAAGTATATTTTGGCCAATAATTTTGTAAGGCCTAAGCTCAGAAAAAAACACCTCACTCAACCCGGACTTCAATTAACAAACATTAAAAAATAACCTGTTTCAATATTAACGTATCTTCTGTTCCTTTTATTGACTGTAAAAAAATCCCTGGGGTTAGATATTCAAATATCCCTGTTTTATTTTTTCTCCCCCAAGCTGAGGAGGAGATCGAAGTTGTTGACATATTTTTTTAGGGAATAGATGACGTTTCCTCTCAAGAGATAAGCCCCCTTTCTCCCTCCTTAAGATAAACACTTTCCTTCTACCTTAAAAACAAAATCTTCTAAAAAATCCATCTCCCCCCAAAAAAATTCCCTCTTCCCCTAAAAAATCCTTCATCCCAAAACTCCTTCTCCCCTTAAGATAAAAACCCCCATAAAATGATAAAACTTCCCTTAAGACCAAAACAATCCCTGAAGAAAAAAATCAAGTTTTCCTACTAAGAACGTGTGAACATAACTAACCGACTCACTTAAGACAACGAGGCATAGATGGCAGCGAAAATTACTCCAATATTACACCGAGACTCTACCTTAACTATTCCCAAGGTCAAGATTTCCTTTTCTCTAACATTCTTACATTATTTTTCCCTCACATTAACTGAGATTACTATATATGACGCTCAATTTCGACGAAAATAGGGGAGGGGTAAAAATGGGGATGGTGGTGTCAAAATGGAATAGAAATTGTACTAAGACTCTACCTTAAACATAATATATAAGCCAATTCTAATGAAAGAGAGGTTTGGGAGGTATAAAATGGCAGGAGGAGACAAAGCAGACAGACAGACACATAAACTAGAACATCAACATATAAAGACAATATTGCTGTTGAAATACAAACATTCACTCAATGTCCATATTATTTGTAAGACAGACAGTGAGTGTGTGTGTGTGTGTGTATTTTTATGAGACACCTTTTATATATAAATTCATAAAGATAGTTATTACAGTTGGTGGCAGCGGTGGGATGCGGCTTCAGGACACCGTAGCGTTGTGACACTTTCCAAATTGCCTTTGTTGTTAGGTTTAAGGCCGACCTGGTAGGAAGATGACAGGCTGACCACAACTCCTATTGACCTTCTGACCTACTATTGATCTGCTGACTTCATATTGACTTGCTGACCTCCCATTAACCTGCTGACTTCCTATTGACCTTCTAACCTACTATTGATTTGCTGACCTATTGACCTGCTGACCTTTTAACTTGCTGACTTCCTATTGACCTTCTGACCTGCCAACCTCCTACTGACCTGCTGACCTATTGACCTGCTTTTCTCCTATTGCCCTGCTTATCTCCTATTGACCTACCGGCCTCCTATTGACCTGCTGCTGACCTGATAATGGTTATGTGTGGGGACAGTTCCACATACATTAAAATCAATCTTAAATTAATCTCATCTCACATTGAAACTTTCACTCAAAACAAACTGATCTCAAAATGAAACTGCACTCAAATTCAAGCTGATCTCACGTTGAAACTGAATAATTCGACTGAAACTCATGTAACAAATACCTCGTGAATAATGTTTAAATGAGCCCCAGGGAGGAAAAATAAGAACTTTGGGGTGTGAAATAAGGACCAGCATACTGATTTTTTTACTGAATAAATAACCCGAGTGTACCGAGGCTTATTTTTAAAACGCGCATTTCCTGCATATTAAATTTTATGTTATTATTTATTTTGAAGTCAGAAAGGACTATCATATGTGATATTAAATATACATATGATTTTTACATATATACATACACCCCTCTCTCTCTCTCTCTCTATCAATCTATGTATCTATATTTCTTACCAATGTGAGTACTGAGGACAAGACAGTGCTGTGTTATAAACTAGAGTTGTCCTCACACAGCTGTCCTCACTTAACCTGTCATACCCCCCCCCCCAATCCCTGCAATATGTTTTAATCAATGTGTCTCCTGATTATAAAATATTCATCCAGAAAATTTTCATTATAATATCTATAAGTATATAAAAATTCATATGACCTGGATAATGTTTTGACCTTTTGAACTTTTTTGACCTTTTAGCAGTGAGAAAGTTCATTAACCTTTGATGACTTGTTTTATGTTGTGTTCATGTTAAGCTTCCTCATTATAACCTGTATTCAATTAAAGGTTTTCATTAACACCTGTGGGTCTTTTTACCTGTGTTTGATGGGGGTTTAATGTGATGTTGTAGACTTTACCTGTTGATGACATACACAGGTAATATCGATTGATTAGGATATTGTTGTGTTTTTTAACATTCACCTGTGATCCTTGACGTCATATTGTACATCACACACACACACACACACACACACACACACACACACACACACACACACACACACACACACACACATGACACACAAACAAAAATTAACAAAAACACAACTAAAGCTGATGTAGAGAAAAAAATAAACTGCTCACGTCAAAAAATTCATTAGCGAGTGTTAGATCACCGGCAGTGAGATGTGACTGACAGACAGACAGAAACAGACAGGCAGGTAGGGGCCATACATTCCTGTCTATTCGTCCTCCCTCGCCCCCTCTCTCTCCCCTGGTGTTCACAGTACAGTACACAGTGTTATAACCTGTACTATAAATCTATACTATAAAAAATAAATCTTTCCTCCTCCTGCCCTTCACTTGATATCCTGTAAAACGCCCAAACTACACTACTACATACTACTACATACTACCTCATACTACCACATACTACCACATACCACAATGCTACCTTACTATCTCCTACCACACACACACACACACACACACACACACACACTACCACTACCACTACAACCACACTATCTCCCACCACGCTACCACACTATCCCCCACCACACTACCATTCACTACCATTCACTACCACACTATCCCCCGCCACACTACCACACTATCTCCCACCACACTACCACACACTATCACAACAACTCAGCTTAAAATGTTTCATGTATAACTTCCGCCGTCCAATATGTATACAGTATCTGAACCCTTAAAGAAATGTATAATGTAACAACAGCCTGCGTGGAGGGAAGGGGTTGGGTAGGGGTGGGTTGGGGTGGGTTAGGGTTGGGGTGGGTTGGGGTAAGGTTGGGGTGGGGTAGGGTAGGGTGGGGTGGGGTTTAATTTAGTTCCCCGGTTCCTGGAGGTGAGAGATGGCATCAAGTGAACAATCTAACAACTTCGGCTTCACCTTCCACTTAGGGAATCATATCAGCTACCATCCTCGTTCCGTATAGCTAAAGAGGTGACCTAAAATTGGGGACTTTCTCACTCAGGGACAAAACAGAACGCGTTAGAGACATGAATCAAGGCTCCTGTGTGATCAGTGCGCTGTGAGGACAAGAATCAATCAAGGCTTCTATGTGATCAGTGTGCTGTGAGGTCATGCGTGAATCAAGTCTCTTATGTGATCAGTGATGACATCTAGAGCCGAAATCTCCAACTAGGATAGACACACACACACACGTTACTGCGTCTCCAAAACCTCCCAAACCACACCGAGAATTATACCTCCAAGCTATAACCTCTCCTCACACCTCCAAACTACAACCTCTCCTCACACACACCTCACACCTCATTATTCTACCTCACTGATCGCACACACCCGTCGCTCTTGATATAATATTCAATTTTATTATTATTAATTTTTTTGTAATATAATTTTGAGGTTGAGGAAAGGCTGGAGGTGTGGGAAGGCATGAATGAGAGAGAGGCGCCACCACCAGAATATTTATTAACACACCAAGTAAATTTAGAAATGTGTGGTGGTGGTGGTTGTGGTAACGAGTTAGGTTGGTGGTGGTGGTGGTGGTGGTGGTTGTTGTTGTGGTAACGAGTTTGGTTGGTGGTGGTGATAGTGGAGGTGATGATGGTAGTGAGATTGTGAAAAATTGGGTTGATGGTGATAATGGTGATAGTGGTGGTGATATGATACAATTGATGGTGGTTATGGTAGATATATTTACTAATATAATAACACCAGCGAAGCTTCTTTTTAATACAACAACAATAATAACAAAAACAACAACAATAACAATAACATAGAGGAAAATAAATACCGATAAATGTTAAAGTAATAAAAATAATAATAATAATAATAATAATAATAATAATAAAAATAATAATAATAATAATAATAATAATAATAATAATAATAATAATAATACTCACTACCGGCCATGCTGCTCCTCATGTACCGAAGACTCAGTATACAATATCCTGTATCCACACTGTCCCTACCGACCAGTCTTGCCCAGGTTCACTTTTTTCACGGCCAAACACATTATTTTGACAACACACAACTAATGAAAATAATGACATACACACTGACAATAATATGCAAAAAAAATGATAATGAACATATTCTGTAATTTATTTTCGCAGTGAAGTATAATATATAATTATTATTATTATTATTATTATTATTATTATTATTATTATTATTAACAAGTAGATGGTGGAAATATTGATAAATGTCACAGAAAATTTAAATTAAGTTTCATGAGACGACCTGACGTAATGACAAGTGATTTTCTCGCTGTTTATGACCAAAAAGAATCTCTCTCTCTCTCTCTCTCTCTCTCTCTCTCTCTCTCTCTCTCTCTCTCTCTCTCTCTACATTATATACTTCTTCACACACAAATACTGATAAGTGTCCCCCAAAATATCACGCAATGTAATTTGTTTGAGGAATAATTTAATTACATAACAATTACATTACTGTTTTAATTGTTCTTTAACGAGGAAGAGTCTCCATCGTATATAGAATTGTTGATGACATAAAATTGATGACTTATATCGAATTCTATAAATCATAATACTGAAGTGACCTGTGACCCTGACCTTTGACTCAAACCTAACCTAACCGAACACCACCTAACCTAACCTAACCAACTTAGGTGCCTTATGAAACAGTACAATATTTTTTACCATATATGAATTAATTTCCGTGGGCTCCCCCCCCCTCCCTCTGCGACTTCCCTCCCTTCTTCCTTCTCTCTCTCCCTCCCTCTTTGATCTCCCTTCCTCTCACCCTATCTGATCTTCCTCCCTCTCTCTCTCTCTTTGAACTCCTCCCTCCCTCTCCCTTCCTGGCCTCCCTACTCCCTCTCTCTATCTCTTTGACCTCCCTATCTTCTTGATCTCCCTCCCTCTCTCCCTCCGTGGCCTCTCTCCCTCTTTAACCTCCTCCCTCCGTGGCCTCTCTCCCTCTTTGACCTCCTCCCTCCGTGGCCTCTCTCCCTCTTTGACCTCCTCCCTCCGTGGCCTCTTCCCTCTTGACCTCCTCCCTCCCTGGCCTCTCTCCCTCTTTGACCTCCTCCCTCCGTGGCCTCCTTCAGCAACACTATCCTCTAGTTGTTATTCATGAGTCTTTAACTCCCTAAGCAACACCCTGGCCATCAACACACTGGCCATCAATATCTTGGCCATCTACACTCAGGCCATCAACATCCTGCCTGGCCAATTGTTTTTTTATGCATCCCAAGTCCCTCTCTCTCTCTCTCTCTCTCTCTCTCTCTCTCGTATGGTATAATTGCTCCGATTACATTTCTTACACCAGCTAAGTCAGAGAGAGAGAGAGAGAGAGAGAGAGAGAGAGAGAGAGATTCCAGCCCCCCCTCCACACACACGTACACTGTTTATGTTAATACCACGAAAGAAAAATAGCCGCTATTTCGCTATTATATTCCAGATAATAAAAAAAATATAATCTTGTTTTAAAGTGCAGGAGCGGGCTGAACACTGCCACCATATATAAATGAAATGCGTAAATATTTTAGGAAGAACGTAATGGATGAACGGACGGAAGTAGGATAAAACGTTACTTTCCGTTACTTTCCGGAAATAGAGGAAAGGAAACACATGATGTATGATGATAAATTAAATATCATAAAATACCTTCTATTTATACATACCATACATATACAGTACAATATAATACAGTATATAGTGTATTATATCAAAACTTCAATGTATGTATCCATCTATGTGTTATGTATGATGTTTTATGTATGTATCGTACGCCTGGAACCACTAACCAAGCAGATACGTGTTAGCGCTGGACCCGGAGCCCAAACTATCGTACCGCATAATACAGTAGTAATTAATATAGATACAAAACGCTGCCTGGTCACATACGATCATTTATACACGCTAGTTAATTATAGTTTATTCAATTAATTTGCATTGGTGATATTGTTGTAGCTCTCCCAAGGTGTGTTGTTCAAGCCGTCCAGTGACTACTAGCTATCACCATAACTACCACCATCACAACTACAACTATCATTACCACCACAACAACTACTAATATTATAACTACACCTACCATCACTAAAACATAAATAGCAAGAGAATCCAAGGCGAATCCCAAGGATTTTCCAGGTATATAGGACAAAGGTCAAGGACAAAGTTGGGCCTTTAAAGTCAGGGAGGGGAGAAGTGATAAATGGCAGTGAGGAAATAAGCAAAGCATTGAACAGCTACTTATTATCAGTTTTCACAGAAGAAATTTGGGATGAAATTCCAGAGGTGGAACTGATATTTAAGGAAAGGAAGAAGAGAAATTAAAGAATATCACTATCAGAAAAGAGGATGTTCTAAGAAGATAAATAAACTAAAGAAAACAAAATCCCCTTGGCCGGATGAAATTTTCCCTTGAGTTTTGAAAGAGTGTAAGGAACAGATTAGCGTATCCCTCGTAAATTTATTTACAAAATCATTTGACATGAGTGTTGTGCCAGACTTGAGGAAAAAGGCAAATGTAGTACCCATATTCAAAAAGGGAGACAGAGCATCAGCGTCAAATTACCGGCCAATTAGTTTGACGTCAGTAGTAGGGAAATTTCTTGAATCTATAATAGCAAATAGCATCCGATCACATCTAGAGAAAAGCAAATTAATCTACGACTCTCAACATGGGTTTACAAAGGGAAAATCTTGTCTAACAAATCTGCTAACGTTTTTTAGGAAAGTCTTCGAGGTAGTAGATAATGACGAAAAATACGATGTTATTTACTTAGACTTTAGCAAAGCATTTGACAGAGTACCGCATCAGAGGCTTCTGAGAAAAATTAAGGCGCATGGTATCGAGGTGAAAGTTTTAAATTGGATAAAATCATGGCTCACCGATAGAACGCAGAGGGTCAGCGTAGATGGTGTTAAATCTGGGTGGGGCCGTGTAACCAGTGGGGTTCCCCAGGGGTCAGTACTAGGCCCACTCTTGTTCATAATCTACATAAACGATCTAGATACTGGGATCAGCAGTGACATAAGCAAGTTTGCGGATGACACCAAAGTAGGGCGGCAAATTAATTCAGGGCAGGATGCAAATGCATTACAGGAGGATCTAAATAAACTGCAGGGGTGGTCTGAAAAATGGCAAATGAAATTCAACACCAGCAAGTGCAGCGTACTTAATATCGGAAGAACAAATACTTATAATGTATACAGCCTTAACAACGTCAACCTAGAGAAGTCGACTTGTGAAAGAGACCTAGGGGTACTTGTAAGCCCGGACCTACGGCCTAGAAAACAGTGCGTTAATGTTCGAAATAAGGCAAACAGAGTACTGGGTTTTATATCTAGAAGTGTAAGTAACAAGAGTGCAGAGGTCTTATTGCAACTATATCTTGCGCTAGTCGGGCCGCACCTCGATTATGCGGTTCAGTTCTGGTGCCCCTATTATAGAATGGATATAAATTCACTAGAGTCGGTGCAGCGAAGAATAACAAAAATGATTCCGGGACTTAGAAACCTTCCATATCAGGATAGGCTAAAGAAACTTAACTTGCATTCCCTAGAAAGACGAAGAGTGCGGGGAGATATGATAGAAGTATTTACGTGGGTGAAAGGGATCAATAAAGGAGATATAGATAAAGTTCTTATAATATCCGAGCAGGATAGGACTCGGAGCAACGGATTCAAGTTGGATAAGTTTAGGTTTAGGAGGGAGATAGGAAGGAACTGGTTCACAAATAAGGTGGTGGACGAGTGAAACAAGCTTACCAACTTTGTAGTAAGTGCTGGAACTCTGGAAAGTTTCAAAAGGAGGCTAGATAGATTCATGGATGATAGAGAGTGGTAGTAACTCTCGACAGGAGCTGCCATGCACAGGCCAACCGGCCTATTGCAGACTCCTTATTTTCTTATGTTCTAATGTTATCACAATTACTACCATCACCACAATCACTATTACCACAACTACCACAACCACTAACATCACTTCAACCACTATCACAATCATCACTACCACCACCACTATCACCACTACTACTACCACTATCACCACCACCACCACCACCATTACCACCACTACCACTATCACCACCACTACTACCACTATCGCCACTATCACCACCACCACCACCACCACCACTACCACTACCACCACCTCACAGTTACATAAACTTAAAATACACCCGAAGCGAAATTGGCGAATATCTCATTTATGGAATAAGAAAATCAGACTCACTGTCGCTCTGAGTGACAGATCAGTGATTACCTGAGTGTCTCACCTACTCCACCTCTCCCCCCTCACCTAACCTCCTCCTATCTCCCTCCCCCTCACCTCACCTCCTCCTATCTCCCTCCCCCCTCTCACCTTCTCCCATCTCCCTCCCCCCTCCCCCTGACTTCTCGTATATCACACACCACTACCACCTCATACCAAGATTATAACCCCCCCCCCACACACACACACACAAATAAACTCTGGAGGGTGTTTTTTTTGTTTTGTTTTTTACCATCAAACTAAACAAACAAACACCACTACAACATAAGACACACCTCACGCAACACACGATGTTTGGCACAACATTACGGAAGCGAGTCACACAGTCCCTTGGTGGGTGTAAAAATGGCTCCTGGTCCTGATCGATGTTGTAGGTAGGTATGTGTACTGATAGAATACGTGTGTGGGGGAATGTGAAGAGGGGTGTGTGGTGAGGGGTGTGAGAGGATGGTGGGTATCATTCAGCTATATATATATATAAAATAAAATTAACCCCAAAAATATATTCTAATTTGCCGAAAACATTAATAACGTTTTAAGTCTTAATTAGGCGATTATCGGTATTTAGGACAGATTAATTACGGACCAATGAGCCATGTAGGAGATCCCGTGGAGAAGCACTTAGGAGATAATATGAACGAGGCGCCTAGGAGATACCATGAAAGCCTCCCTAGGAGATACCATGAAGAAGCACTCCTAGGAGATACCATGGAGAAGCATCCCTAGGAGATACCATGAACGAGCATCCAGGAGATACCACGGAGGCCACCCTAGGAGATCCCATGGAGGCCACCCTAGGAGATCCCACGGAGGCCACCCTAGGAGATCCCATGGAGGCCACCCTAGGAGATCCCATGGAGGCCACCCTAGGAGATCACACGAGATAAGCGAAAAACTTGATAAACTGTAAAACATGAAACGGAGAGACGAAGTAACGAAGTCTGGGGGAAGAGTTTGATGGTCGGTGGTGAGGAAAGACTGAAGACTGAAGAGGAAAGATCTAAGACTGATGACTGAAGAGGAAAGACTGAAGAGGAAAGACTTAAGACTGAAGAGGAAAGATCTAAGACTGATGACTGAAGAGGAAAGACTAAAGACTGATGACTGGAGAGGAAAGACTGAAGACTGATGACTGGAGAGGAAAGACTGAAGACTGAAGAGGAAAGACTAAAGACTGATGACTGGAGAGGAAAGACTGAAGACTGAAGAGGAAAGATTTAAGACTGATGACTGAAGAGGAAAGACTAAAGACTGATGACTGGAGAGGAAAGACTTAAGACTGAAGAGGAAAGACTGAAGACTGAAGAGGAAAGGCTGAAGACTGAAGAGGAAAGATTTAAGATTGATGACTGAAGAGGAAAGACTAAAGACTGATGACTGGAGAGGAAAGACTTAAGACTGAAGAGGAAAGACTTAAGACTGAAGAGGAAAGACTTAAGACTGAAGAGGAAAGACTTAAGACTGAAGAGGAAAGACTAAAGACTGAAGAGCAAAGACTAAAGACTGAAGACTGAAAAGGAAAGACTAAAGTGGAAAAGACAGAAATGCAAATACCTAAGACTTAATAAAAAAAGACTTAAAACTAAAAAAAAAATCACACATTACCCACATCTCTAACTTTTAATTATAGGTAAAATTATGCATACATACGCGCCCTTTAATATAACTACTTCACTATATACTAATAAAAAAAGGTGAGGTAATTATATCAGTTTTTAATTACAGATAAGTACCTGGCAGTTATTAAATGGGTGAATAAATTATTACCTGTACTTTTAGCTCTTGAAATATTGGGAGTGAATATGTGAAAGTTACTCCTGGTTCACCATCTGTCAGTATAGCCTCACCATCTGTCAGTATAGCTTCACCATCTGTCAGTATAGCTTCACCATCTGTCAGTATAGCTTCACCATCTGTCAGTATAGCTTCACCATCTGTCAGTATAGCCTCACCATCTGTCAGTATAGCTTCACCATCTGTCAGTATAGCTTCACCATCTGTCAGTATAGCTTCACCATCTGTCAGTATAGCTTCACCATCTGTCAGTATAGCTTCACCATCTGTCAGTATAGCTTCACCATCTGTCTATTTCTAAAATTATTTCAAAGTTATAATATCCATTCAATCTCTCTCTCTCTCTCCTTCCTTCCTCCCCTCTTCGTGTTTCTCTCACTCTCCTGTATCTCCCACCTCCTTCTATCTCTTCCCCATGCCTAGTCTACTCCTTTATCTGTCTCTCCCATCCATACCTTTATTAACTCGCCTTTTCCTTCCTTCCTTCCTTCCTCCTCTTTACCCTTTCACCTTTCCTCCTTCTCTCTCTCAATGTTTATATTATCCTTATTCTGTTATCGTCTCTCTTTCCCTCTCTCTCTCTTTCCCCCCTCTCTCTCTCTCTCTTCTTCGCTCTTCCTCTCTTTCCTTACCCCCTTTCCAATTCCTTCTTCCTCACTTTCTCGCCCTCTCTTTCTCCCACTCTTTTTATCCCATTTCACTGTCACTCCCCTTTTCCTCCCATTTCCCCTCTCTTTTCCTTCCTCTCTCACCCTTACCCTCTCTTTTTCTCCCCTCTCACTCTCTCCCCCCTCTCCACACCACTCAGGGAGAGTTAATTAACTAAGGGACACAATAGTCGAGGCTCTCCCAGGGTAATCTGTGGCTTGGACCTGCCCACAGTGAGAGGGAGGGGGAGTGGGAGGGGCAGGAAGAGGAAGGAGAGAGAGAGGAGATGGGATGGAGAGGAGAGAGAGAGATGAAAAAAAGATAATGAGAAAATAATACAAAAAAGAAGAAAAAAGACAAAATACAAGAAAAAAATAAAGAAGATGACCAAAGAGAACAAAGATAATTACAGGGAAAAATTAACACGAGACAAGAACATGGGTGTGATAATTATTAGAAAGGAGGGAGGGGGAGGGGTAGGGGGTAGGAAGAGGGAGGGAGGGAGGAGGAGAGAGGTAAAGATGGTGATAAACAAACGCAACAAGAGCCAGAAGGAGGAGGGGAGAACGGAGGAGGAGGAAGAGCAGGGAAGAGGGGGGGGGAGAGGAGGAGGAGAGGTAAAGGAGATAATAAACACAACATTAGACACAACCAAGGAATATTATATACTGGTCATAATAACCTACACGCTCGCCTGCTGTGTTGTTGTTGTTGTAGTTGTGATTTTGTTGTTGTTGTTTTGTTGCTGTTGTTGTTGTTGTTTTTGGTGCTGTTGTTGTTGTTGTTTTTGGTGCTGTTGTTGTTGTTGTGTTTGTTGTGTAGTTGTTACTGAGTTTAGTTCTTGTATAATTTATGCTGATTCGATGCTTCACTGGTTCGAAGATTCACTATTCCAATGATTCACTGGTTTAAAGATTCACTATTCCAATGCTTCACTGGTTCGAAGATTCACTATCCTAATGATTCAATGGTTCAAATATGATACAAATGCGAATCACAATAAAACACCAAATAACCCATATTGTAATGTTTTAAACCTACTAGATGACAACTTACTACACACGTCACACTTCACACACACACACACACACACAGACACACACACACAGACACACACACACACACACACACACACACACACACACACAAGAAAAGGTCTATCAAACACTCGCCATTGTTTCCAAATTCCACCAATTGGGGGTCACACTTCTACCCGGTACGTGAGTGGTCAACGGACAATAGCACCAACTGACACAAACTGGCCAATCAGGTATTCAAATTGTTCTTACATTCACTTTCCAGCCAATACCGAACAGCATCCTAGTCTTATTCTCGTGTACCTTATCTCAATATTCAATTTTATTTTACCTTACCATTACTCTTAAATATATATAATTGCGTATCATATATTAAAAACCCACTATATTAAAGAATGTTATAGTAAAATAGTATATCAGTGTAATGTTTAGTTAGTATAAGTGCTATCAGCTGACGGAGTGTTATGGTTCGACAGTCACTTGTTTGTTGTTTCAGGTTTCGTTACCGATAGTTCCAGAGTTTATAGCGGGATGGCTGACCTATTCTCTCTGCGTTCAGTATATATATATATTATTATATTATTATTATAACTCTTACGTTTAGGTGTTATAACAATAGCGATCGGGTGTCTGTTTTGTGTCGAATCTCTGCTTTTGTTTTTGTTATCGTTTGTTTTATACTTATTTCTTTGTCTGTTAAATTGATCAGTCTGTATGATTGTTCTGTCTATGTATGTATGTATGTATGTATGATTTCTCTGTGTAGGTGTGTATATATTTTATGTACGTATGAATTCTCTCACTGTAAATATGTATGTATCTCGTGTGTGTATGAATACTTTCTATGTATGTGTGTGTGTGTGTGTGTGTGTGTGTGTGTGTGTGTGTGTATTTCATGTATGTATGACTCCTCTCTCTCTCTCTCTCTCTCTCTCTCTCTCTCTCTCTCTCTCTCTCTCTGTATGACAACAAAACAACACCACTATCAACAAAAACAATAACATTAATAACAACAACAATAACAACAAGTAATAATAACAATGAGAAACAAAAATTAACAACTAAAAAACATAAACAATAACCTGTGGACAACATAAAACAAGAAAAACATACACAAATAAACATAATACTCAACCATTAACATCAAAAGGTGTAATCATAGTAATGTTAAAAGGGTTAAATTAACTTATCAAACACAATGTTGAAAAAATGTTAGCAATTAGAATCTGGCCTCTGACGTCATACAAAGCCCTCTGACGTCATACAAAGCCTACAGTAGTGACGTCATAAGAGAAAAACACAAACGTAAAGACAAACAAGAAACAAACAATAACAACAAAAACAAACAAAAACAAACAAGAACAAACACAAAAAAACATGCAATTACATCACACAACCACCACTAACAACAAACAAACAAACAAAAACAGAACAAACACACGCAATAACAACATAACCACCACCACCACCACTAACAACAACAACAAAAAAACAATTGTCTCTGGAACGTGATATGAAACCTTTTGCAATTTTCAATTTTTCAGTTTTTCTATTTTTGTATCCTGACTTTTTTGTGAGAATTGGGGAGGAGAGAGAGAGAGAGAGAGAGAGAGAGAGAGAGAGAGAGAGAGAGAGAGAGAGAGAGAGAGAGAGAGTGTGTGTGTAATTATCGAAAATACAGGTGAAAACAATATGGTATTTGTGGTGGTGTGGTGAGGCAGGTAGTGGGAAAGTGGTGTGTGGAGGTAGTAAGTGGTGGTGGTGGTGGAGGTAGTGGTAGGTAGTTGTGGTAGGTGTTGGTGGTAGTGAGGGTGAGGTAAACTACAGCTGACACTTCTTCTCTCCACGTAAAAAAATTAATCTAGCAAAATACAACAAAATCCTAAAATTCATCTAAAAAAAATAGAGAAATAAAAAATAAAAATACCCCCAAATATATAAAAACGAATAACAAAGAATTAAGAGCAACAAGTAAAAAAACAAAAACAAATTCCTCAAAACCTTAAAATAAAAAAGTCATAAATCACCTAATTATACCCAGAAACTAACAATTATCGCACATAAACAAGACTTAAACGGCACAAAAGCTCTACGTCAAGTTTTACTCAGATACGACAAGTCTTTTTTTTTTAATTTCTAGTCAAGTGTGAAGATAAATTTATCATGAGGGAGTGTATGAAGGAATGACTGAGCAGTGAAGGACCATAATGAAGGAATGACTGAGCAGTGAACGACCATAATGAAGGAATGACTGAGCAGTGAACGACCATAATGAAGGAATGACTGAGCAGTGAACGACCATAATGAAGGAATGACTGAGCAGTGAACGACCATAATGAAGGAAGGACTGAGCAGTGAACGACCATAATGAAGGAATGACTGAGCAGTGAACGACCATTAGAAGGAATGACAGCAGTGAACGACCATAATGAAGGAATGACTGAGCAGTGAACGACCATAATGAAGGAATGACTGAGCAATGAACGACCATAATGAAGGAATGACTGAGCAATGAACGACCATAATGAAGGAATGACTGAGCAGTGAACGACCATAATGAAGGAAGGACTGATCAGTGAACGACCATAATGAAGGAATGACTGAGCAGTGAATGACTGAGCAGTGAATGACTGAGCAGTGAACGACCATAATGAAGGAATGACTGAGTAGTGAACGACCATAATGAAGGAATGACTGAGTAGTGAACGACCATAATGAAGGAAGGACTGAGCAGTGAACGACCATAATAATGTTTGGTGGATCGTTTTATTAAGTCAGGCGATCATTACTTGAGCTGTCGACCTTGATGATAAGATATGTTAGGAAGGGACGGGTAGACAGACAGACAGACAGGGGATTGAACGAACTTACAGACAGATAGACAGACAGACAGGGGATTGAACGAACGGACAGACAGACAGACAGACACCAGTACAACACAATCTACCCCACATGGAAAAATAATAAAAATTAAATAAAATAAAAAAATATGCAAAAGGCTTAACGTTAAAATGAATAGGATAATAAAAATAAATAAAATACAAGAGAAACTAAAGTATTTTCAGGGTTAAATTACAACGAACTGGAATTAAAGAAATAAAAGATGAAAGAAGTGAAAGAACAACTGGCTTTCACGCCCCGACACGACATACTGCCGGACAAGTGAGTATATTAATTTCCGTACAAGAACGAAAGAACGAAAGCACGTGTATGTTATTGACTTCAACTGAGAATTCTTATAATGAACGTATCAAAATATAACACACACATATAAACGTACACGAATACATACATACATGCAAAAACACATACATACACACGCATACAAATACTAAAACATATAAAAACACACATGGACGTGGGTCAAGCCTTCCCCCCCCCCAGTACAACAGAAAAAGGTAAATAATTGCAGAGTTAAATTAAAACGAATAAAATAGCGACAAAAATATATCCGTTAGTACAGACATATAAAAATGAAAAGTGTAAACAAATTGAAAAAGTAAAAATACAAAAACAACGACACTAACAACAACAACAAAAACAACAACAATGATGATAATAATAATAATAATAATAATAATAATAATAATAATAATAATAATAATAATAATAATAATAGCAATCAAAGCCATATCAACAATACTACTACTACTACTACTACTATTACAGCTACTACTACTACTGCTACTACTAATAATAATATAGTAAAAACAGCATTACTTCACAAGGCGTCACAAAACAGCTTTTAAATGACGTATTGTGGAAAAACATGACTAAGACAGGAATACGTGTATCAGCCGCTGAGTGGGGAGGAGAGGGAGGAGAGGAGAGAGAGGGGAGGAGAGGAGAGGGGAGGAGAGAGAGGGGAGGGAGGAGAGGAGAGAGAGAGATAAAATTTTGATTGTGTTAATTAATAAAGATAATTATTTTCTAACAATTATTCCGTTGAGAAGTTTTACGGTAGTGTGTGTGTGTGTGTGTGTGTGTGTGTGTGTGTGTGTGTGTGTGCACTTAGGCCTCAGATTCTCTTTCAGCCTGCCCCTGGTTCAGCCACACCTCCACCATCCACTTACCTTAACTGTACTACCCTCTCTAATGTTCCCCACTTTCGGTATCTCGGCTCCCACCTGTCCACCACCGCAGACATCGATGAAAAGATTCAACATCGGATCAGATGTGCATCTCACGCCTTTGGCAGATTCCAAAATTGTTTACAAAGTTACACGTATATGGAGCAGTGGTCCTCCCCACCCTGCTATATGGCAGTGAGACATGGGTCACATACAGGCGGCACCTCAAGGCACTTGAAAACTTTCACCAACGTAGTCTACGTTCCATACTTCGAATTCGCTGGGAAGACAAGAGAACAAATGCCAATATTCTTGCTGACACCAACTGTAGGAGCATCGAGGCTACCATTATCCAGGAACAACTACGCTGGACTGGCCATGCTACCCGCATGGCCGACAGTAGACTGCCAAAGCAGCTACTTTACAGTGACCTAACGAATAGTAAACGTAACGCCGGCGGGCAATGGAAGAGGTATAAGGATAGTCTAAAAACTAACCTGAAAAAAGTGCCAAACCGACCCCCTCACCTGGGAGTCCATTACTCCACATCGTAACGCTTGGAGGAGCACCACACGAGAAGGTGTCAATACTTTCGAGTTAGCCCGACTGCAAACCGAGGCAGACAAACGCCAACGCCGGAAAGACGCTGCCACCGCCCCTCCCGCACTAGATGTAGCCCTCCACATGTGTAACATCTGTGAACGACTCTGCCGGTCCCGTATCGGCCTCTTTAGTCACCTCAGAGCTCACCAACCAAGGTGACATCCTTAATAACTCATATCATTGAATCATAGCTGGACGATCGTCATACTCGATTCCGAGTGACAGCAAAGTAGTGTGTGTGTGTGTGTGTTGACTATTTTTATTTAATATTCTCATTATTAACAAACTGTACATACAAATTTTAACAGTAAATATCTAAGAGGAAAACAAAGCAATTATATTATGACAATGAGAGCAACGTTCAAGTTTAAATTATTAGACATTTTGATTCGTGGTGGCGACACACACACACACACACACCAATAAATCATCTAAATAAACCATTACACTAAATAATAAGTCAGACAAAGTAACATACACCGACACTCATCTCTGGCGCGTATTTCTGAACATATGAAAAGGTTAGATCGTTAGCGCCGAATACTGTGACCATATTTAAACTCGCTAGTCCAATAACATCGCCTGCAAGTGATACTTAGGTGGTATTTTTCATTAATTTCAACACTATGGGCTTCTGGAATCCCATTTTCGTGATAAATAAATAAGAATTTGACATTTTGACTTATATGTCCCGTGTATAAATTACCGTACATCTCTACCCTCACACAACGCGGGATAAATTTATACCAAGGATAATTCTACCGGCGTCACTGAGCTAGAACGTCCTTACCCTAACAACTCATAACTTGGGCTGTTTCTCTACAATTTTAAACAATTTCCCACAAAAATAGTCCGCCATTAAAAGTTAGGTGAGAAAAGTCTTCACCTCTTACGCCCGCCAGCTCCGGCCTGTCCACGGCGTTGCCAAATTTCAAGCTTATTTGTGTTTACTTTATACTTTGATCAATATCCTTCTTAAAACAACTACTATGTTAACTATCAAAACATAAAATGCATCTCTTAATTCTTGTTTTTACTTAATTAAATGTTTATCTTATTTATTATCATTATTGTACAAGGAATATTTTGGGACTGTGAGGGAAGGGTGTAGATCTCGCACCACTGTACAAAGGTTCGCTTCCTAGTGAGTAAAAATCTGTCCCTCCGAATTATAGGTTAGGTTAGGTTAGGTTAGGTTAGGTTAGGTTAGGTTCATGAATATCCAGTTAAGTTTATATCCAGTTAAATTCGCGGACATCAAGCTAACCGTAGGGATGTCCAGTTAAGTTTATGAATATACCTGTTAAGTTAATGACTGTTGACTGGGGGCAGCTAACAACATCACCAATACTTAACAATTTACCCCTTGTAATGATGGTAATTAATTAAGAGAGACAAATAAACATCGTGGGCCGCCAGTTACATTAAGTCACCTTCATAAACATGCAAATGGTATAAACATAATGTTAATTAAAATGGCCGAGGCTGTAATACATGGAGTAATTAATTCGGATAAAAGATGCACTAAAGACTAATTATTTTAACTTAATGTTTAACAAAGTAATTAAGACATTTATATTGGCTATCCATAGAGATAATTTTTCCTTTAATTACTCTTCCTTTAGGTTTAAATGAACGATTATTTTATACACAAATAATAGACAAAAAAATAAACATTGAATCTGATAAATTATTCAACAAATTTATTCCTTATACGAGTTTAATAAAATTCAAAGGCAATTCTAGTTGTTGGAAGAGCAAATAACAACAACAAAAATATCCACGAACTGCAAAACAAAAAAAAACAAAAAAGTTGAAGTAAAATTTGTATCTCTGAAAAAGTAGCGCGAGATTCTTCCATCTGTGGCGGTTATATAAACAAATCTACAGGCCAGAGGGGGTAAGGCTAGTGTATACAACATTACATTGTTTATCTTACTGTTGACCTCAGATTAGGGTTGGCCTTTGAGGTTAGGTCACAGGACAATATGGGTCAAAATGGAATAATTTCAGGACAAGGAAGGTCAAGAGGAGGGGAGCAGGCATACCATCATACATTGGAGAATTGATAAAAATATTTCGTCCAGAGTTTCACAATTGTAAAGACGGAAAAAGTAACGATACTTTTTTGGGGGGACTGAACTGTGTACATTGTTGGAGGAGGCGCTATTGACCTCACAGGGGGAATGGGGTCAAAGTGAGGTCAGTGGAGGTTAACTCAGGTCAAATACGGGTTAATGATTTTCAGCTGCATTGTGTTATTGTAATGTAGCAGAGGTTAACGAAGGTCGAAATTCGAATCAAAACAGGTCAAGACAAGTTAATTAAGGTAGAGAAATACATTAACTTAGGTCACTTTAGGGTAATAGAAGCAGGTAGGAAAGGTCATAGGTTAATGTGGGGTCATAGTAGTTCAGGTAAGGTTAATGAGAGTTTACACATGCGTTACCTTGTGAGTACATCAGAGAAGAGCAATTATGGGTCACCTGGAGTCAATTACGAAGGACGGCAGGTCAACAAATGTCACCTGGAGAGAGAGAGAGAGAGAGAGAGAGAGAGAGAGAGAGAGAGAGAGAGAGAGAGGAAATTAGCCGAAGAAATGGACAAGTTTATGTTCACTAAAATTCTGTAAAAAAAATTTATATATATATATTAGGAGTGGGTCAAGAGGCGTCCTAGGAGTTTAACTGAGGTCGAGAGGTCAAACGAGGTCAATGGGGAGGGTGGTGTATTCTGTGAAAACATTAAGAGGTTATGCTGTGAATACAAAATTTTATCTGGGGGTTCTGAGAGGTCACTAGGAGGAGGCAAAAGAGGATGTTCTGTCAAAAGCAAAAGAGATTATTTTGTGAGTTGGGTATTTAGCTCTCTCTCTCTCTCTCTCTCTCTCTCTCTCTCTCTCTCTCTCCTGGTAAGCAAGAGAGAGAACGATACGACAGATGAAAGTATAGAAGAGAGAGAAAATAATTTGAATAAAGGAAAATGAGGAAGGAAAGATGAGGAAAAATGGAAATGGAAAAGGGGAAGAGGCACAAGAAGAAAGGGGGATGGGAAGGAAAAAAAGAATACAGAGAAGAAGGGGGGATGTAGGAGGAGAATGAGAGAAGGGAAGGAATGAGAGAAGAGGAGACGGAAAAGAGGAAACTGAGAGACAGGGAGACAAAAAGGAGGGAAGGAATGAGAATAGAGAAAGAGGGAGGATATAGAGAAGGAAAGGAATGAGAAGGAAGAAGACAAGGAAGACAATAAAGTGAGGGGGTAAAGGCAATGGGATACACAGCTTGAACAGTGTCTTGCTGTGAATTCCATCTCACCCTCACCCTTCTTCCCTCTCCTCCCACCCATACATTCTTCTTTCCATCCTTCCCCACTCCTTCCGTTCATCCATCCCCTCTCCTACCAACTCTTTCTCCTATCCTCCTTCTGTTCCCCTCTCTTCATCTCCCCTCTCGCCCTCCTTCCCTCCCCCGTGAGAGAAGAGTGGGTGAATGAGGGTGAAGTAGGACCAAAGAGGAGAGACGGAGAGAGAGAGGGAAGGAAGAGTGGGGCAGGGAGAGGAGGGGAGGATAGGAGTAGCAGGGGGAATGAGAGGGAGAGTGAGAGGAGGGGGTAGGAGTAGCAAGAGGGAGGGAGGGGAAGGGAGAGTGAGAGGGGGTGAGAGGGAGGGAGAGGGGGGTGAGAGGGCGATGCCACGTACATACTAAATTATTCGTCTCTAACTTAAAAAAAAGAAAAATGGAGCTGAATCGAGCGTGTGGCGGCGGTGGTGGCGGTGGTGGTGTGCAGGCTTCCAGGGAGGCTTCAAGAGGCTTCCAGTACATGTTTCTTGAGGTTTCCAGGGGTATTTCTTCAACCAAGGTTTTCAATATCTATCAACCAAGGTTTCCAATATCTATCAACCAAGGTTTCCAATATCTATCAACCAAGGTTTCCAATATCTATCAACCAAGGTTTCCAATATCTATCAACCAAGGTTTCCAATGGGCTGCCAACAGATGGAAGTCTCCTTGAATGGAAGAACGAACTGTAGCGCAAATTAGCAAAAAAAAAAAAAAATAAAGTGCAAATTTAAAGTCAGCAAAAAACTGGACACGAAAGAGTTGGAAACACTTCAAGGCCGAGTAAGAGATCCAGGGTTTACCAGCTTCTGCCACCATTGCCAACACCTACTGCCACCATTACTAACAGCTTTTATCACCATTGCCAACACCTGCTGCCACCATTATTAACATCTCCCAACATTACCAACACCTGCTGCCACCACTAGCAGCTTCTATCACCATTGCCAACACCTGCTGCCACCATTACTAACATCTGCTGCCACCATTACTAACAGCTTCTATCACCATTGCCAACACCTGCTGCCACCATTATTAACATCTCCCAACATTACCAACACCTGCTGCCACCATTACTAACAGCTTCTATCACCATTGCCAACACCTGCTGCCACCATTACTAACATCTGCTGCCACCATTACTAACAGCTTCTATCACCATTGCCAACATCTGCCACCATTGCCAACACCTGCTGCCACCATTACTAACACCTGCTGCCACCATTACTAACAGCTTCTATCACCATTGCCAACATCTGCCACCTATGCCAACATCTGCTGCCACCATTACCTACATCTGCCACCATTAAAAATCTCTTCTGCCACCATTACCAACACCTGCTGCCACCATTGCAAACACCTGCTGCCACCATTACTAAGAGCTCCTGCCATCATTACTAACATCACCTGTCACAATTACCAACACCTGCTGCCACCATTGCCAACACCTGCTGCCACCATTACTAACAGCTTCTGCCACCATTACCAACACCTGCTGCCACCATTACTAACAGCTTCTGCCACCATTACCAACACCTGCTGCCACCATTACTAACAGCTTCTGCCACCATTACCACCACCTACTGCCACCATTAACAACACTTGCTTCCACCATTGCTACTATCTCCTGCCTTCATTCCCAACATCTGCTGCCACCATTATCAACATCTGCTGTCATCATTACCAACACCTGCATCCACTATTACCACCATTTATTGCCACCACTACCGCCATCTTCTGCCACCATTACCACCACCTACTGCCAACTTCATCGGGTGATAACACATTCTCTGGTAAAAACATCATCACTTTACTTAGCTTCCTTCTCCTCTTCTTTCTCCTCCTCCCTCTCTTCTTCCTCCTCCTCTTCTTCCTCTCCCTCCTCTTCTTCTTCCTCCTCTTCTTTTTTCATACCTTCCTCTTTCATCATTTCGTATTACTCGTTCCCCTCCTTCCTCTTCTCTCCTTCCTTCCTCCTCCTTCTTCGTGTCTCTCCCCCTACTCCTATTTCTCCTCATCCATCTTTCCTTCCCCCCCCTCTCTCTCTCTCTCTCCTCCTACTCTCACAACTCCTCCTCCTCCTCTTCCTCTCTCGTCTTCCAACTCTTCTTCTGTGTTGTCATCCTCTTCCACCTGCTCTTCTCTTGCTTTTTCCTCCTCCTCCTCCTCTTCCCCTTCCTCCTCTTCTTCGTCTTCTCCTTCCTCCTCTTCTTCGTCTTCTCTTTCCTCCTCCTCCTCTTCGTCTTCTCCTTCCCTCCCCTCCTCTTCGTCTTCTCTTTCCTCCTCCTCTTCTTCGTCTTCCCCACACTTAACATAATAATCCCATTTCCAGGCGTTTGTAAACTTAATCAATCTCATATACGTCACACCTTGCACGACACGACGCTATCCGACACGACGCTATCCGACACGACGCTATCCGACACGACGCTATCCGGCACGACTTTATTCCGACACGGCGCTATCCAACACGACTATCCGACACGACGCTGTCCGACACGACGCTATCCGACACGACGCTATCCGACACGATGCTATCCGACACGGCGCTATCAACACGACGCTATCCGACGACGCTATCAACACGACGCTATCCGACACGACGCTATCCGACGGCGCTGTTCAACACGACGCTATCCGACACGACGCTATCAACACGACGCTATCGACACGACGCTATCCGACACGACGCGATAAACGTGCGCAAGCTTGGGTGGCGAAGGATGGTAGCAGCCCGTGTGTGTGTGTGTGTGTGTGTGTGTGTGTTTTGCCGGGAGTCAGCTGGGGTACCTGTGTTAATGTTTGTCATTTATATTCACACACGGAGGAAGGAAGGAAGGAAGGAAGGGAGGGAGGGAATGAAGGACTGAAGGAAGGAAGGAGGGAGGGAGGGAAGAAGGAAAGAAGGAAGGAAAAAAAGAGACTGAGAAAAAGAGAGATAGAGAGAGAAAGAAAAGAGAAAGAAAGACAAAAAACAGAGACAGACAGGCAAAGAAAGAAAGAAAGACAGACAGACAGACAGACAGACAGACAGGCAGACAGACAGACAAACAGACAGACAGACAGACACAGACACAGACAGACAGACACAGACAGACACAGACAAACAGACAGACAGACAGACAGACACAGACAAACACAGACGAACGGAGCAGAACGAACAGACACAGGAGCAAACAGACAGACAGACAAGCAGAGAGACAGAGGACACGGAGCAGACAGACACAGACAAACAGACAGACAGACAGACAGACACAGACAGACACAGACAGGGACAAGTAAGACTCTCAACCCAACACGTTCTCAGGTAACTTATTTAATACTTTCACGTGACTCAAGTCGATTCCTGGACCTGCGATACTGACTCACTGCCTGACTCTACACTGATTGACCCTATACACTGTCTGACTCACTACCTGACTCTACACTAACACACTTCCTGACTGACTCGCTTCACTACACTACGGGGTGACTCGACACTGAATGACTCACTACATTACTGACTGACTCTCTACACTGACTCACCCAGTACCTGACTATTCTACTGACTGACTCTACAATGACTGACTTACTACCTGACTACACTACTGACTGACTCTACACTCTCTGATTCACTGACTCCGATCGACGAGTCACCTAACTTAACCTAACCCTCGTCTAGGTAATTTCAATGTGCACGGACGCCCAAACTACCCAATTATGTAGTTTAATTTACCTCTAACCATCAAGCATCTTTGTCAGGAAATTTGTCTTTGAGTTTAATAGAAAAAAATTAATTACTGAAGCTTATGTGATGTTGTCATATAATTTACGTAATGTTGAAATAATTCCTATAATTCAATATATATAATTTAGTGTTATAATCTTGGAATGTTATCGTTATGGTTAGGTCAGGTTAGGTTAGGTTAGGTCAATGTTAGGTTAGGTTAGGTTAGGTCAATGTTAGGTTAGGTTAGGTTAGGTCAATGTTAGGTCAGGTTAGGTTAGGTTAGGTCAATGTTAGGTCAGGTTAGAGAGAGAGAGAGAGAGGAGAGGCAGTAAGTCTGCGTAATGACGCAAAGACGCTTCGTAATTGAACAAGAAGAAAATGCCCAATGTCTCGCCAGACTTCACCACCACCATACCTCCACATCTCGACCACACCACCACCACGACCATCCTCTACCACACCGCACCACGACCACATCCTCTACCACACCACCATACTACCACCACACCACTACCACCACCACCACAACCACATCCTCGACCACACCACCACCACTACCACATCCTCGACCACACCACCACCACGACCACATCCTCTACCACACCACCACCACTACCACATCCTCGACCACACCACCACCACGACCACATCCTCTACCACGCACCACCACTACCACATCCTCGACCACACCACCACCACGACCACATCCTCTACCACACCACCACCACTACCACCACTGTTACCACACACCACCACCACAACCACCACCACTACCACACCACCACCACCACCACCACCACTACCACACCAGCACCACCACTACCACCACCACCACCACACCACTACACCACCACCACTACCGCCCACCAGCACCACCACCACTGCCACACCACTACCACCGCCACTACCACACCACCACCACAACTCTACCACACCGCCACCACACCACCACACCACCACAACTCTACCACACCGCCACCACACCACTGCCACACCACCACCACTACCACACCACCACCACAACTCTACCACACCACACCACTACCACACCACCACCACTACCACCACCACCACACCACCACCACACCCACTACCACACCACCACCACCGCTATCACACTACCACACCACCACCACACCACAGTCTCCACCGTTAAAAGGCTCACTAAGCACTGTTCCCGGGACAAAATTAACACATGTAATCTTTGTTAATCTTTAGTCCAAAACTTTTAATTCCTTGAGTACGAAAGCAACCCCCCTGAGTACAGTGAATTAGCTCACTGAGTAAGATATCCTAATCCCTTGAGTACAATGACTAAACCCCTTGAGTACAATGACTTAACCCCTTGAGTACGATGACTTAACCCCTGGAATGATATGACTTAACCCCTTGAGTACGATGGCTTAATCTCTTGAGTACAGTGACAACCCTTGAGTACAATGACTAAAACCCTTGATTACAATGACTTAACCCCTCGAATACAATGACCACCCTTTAAATGCGATGTCTTAACCCCTTGAGTACAATGACGTGGTTGATTACAATGAATTAACCTCTTGAGTACGACGGTTTATACACAGTGGACTAAACCTCTTTATACAGTCAACAACCCCTTTATAGTGGCAAAGTCATAAGATTTCAATAATATCAACAAAACGGGCAAACAAAAACAAGTAAACAATAATCTGTCATAATAGGGAGAGAATTTTCCCCCGCCATGCCATAATAGGGAGAGAATTTTCCCCCGCCATGCCATAATAAGGAGAGAATTTTCCCCCGCCATGCCATAATAAGGAGAGAATTTTCCCCCACCACGGTACAACATAAGCTGCCTAGGATGTCTAATCTTCAGGTGACGCCGAGATACTTATTTCAATATCAAAACAACACTTACTAATTCCTTACAACAAACATAGTGTGTGTGTGTGTGTGTGTGTGTGTGTCAGTTCCGTAATCACCTGAAGATTAATCACCCCAACTGATTTCACCTGATAATTAACAACCCTAACGTTACCTGGTGGTTAGGTTAGGTTCGGTTAAGTTAGGTTAACGTTAGGGTGGTTAATCTTCAGGTAAAATAACCAGGGGGTGTTAATCTTCAGGTAATCTTATGTTGTGTGGCGGGATTAATTTTTATATCCTCTTAGTTTAGGTTTGAGGATTAAAGAAAGTATTGGAACATTGTTGATTTTTTTTTCAATATATAAAATTAATAAAACATTAATGATATGTAGGTAAATATAAATAATACGTACTGTTAATATTATCGTCATTATCAACTTTTAACAGATAATTGGCAATACATTTACCTCATTAGTAACTTTTAACAAATCAAAATATGAACTGAATTTCATTATTAATTCATTTTTATAACAGGTAATGGCAGCTTTAAATAAAAATCCAGGAATACTCGTCGAAATGAACAAGTGTAACAAAAAAGCAACACTCAAATCCGCCAGAATCCTTTTGGAAAAGGTTTGAGTCGCCTGACCGAGCCGACAAAAACTCATCATCTCCGACTCCAACACCATTTGTTCTCCCACAGAAAACGAGACTTGTTTACCTTATAGCGGCGCGCTCTCCAGGGGGGACGAAGCTATTTGTTCCCCGGGACCCCTGTGGATATACCTGCTCTTATACCCACTTACATTCGTGCACAAACCGAGTTACACACACACACACAAACACACACACACACACACACACACACACACGCACACACACACACACACACACACACACTAACCCTTAATGCTTGTAATCAAATAATTCCGTAACGACGTTTAAAGTTTGGTAATTGTTCCAAGTTTTACACAGAGAACGTCATAACTCAGCTGTTTACCGTCACAATCCTCGTCTTCAGTACCTTCACTACACTGGTTCATTTAATCCAGAAAATTACGTAGAAGACTTTGAAAATAATTAACTTTTGCAGTTTGAAGTTCCTTTTATACACCGCTGTACACTATGCCCTCAGATCTAAAATGGCTTATAAAGTTGCCTACTGGAAATAAATCATTGTGTGTTACTATTAGTTTTATTTCTAGTTTCCTATTAAAATAATGTTGAAAATATACAAAAATAAGTTACTTAAATTATCTGTTTTCCTGGTATTCATATTATTTCTTTGCGAATTTAGATAGAATTATTATTATTATTATTATTATTATTATTATTATTATTATTATTATTATTATTATTACTACTACAACTACTACTACTACTACTACTACTACTACTACTACTACTACTACTACTACTATTACTACTACTACCAAACACGAACCATCTTCTTACAATTTAACGACATGAGTCAGCATCTTTCCCTGGCAAGGTTTTGCATTTGTCGAATTTATACAACCACTCTCTCTCTCTCTCTCTCTCTCTCTCTCTCTCGCCCTCTTACACAAAACACAACACAAACATGAATCCCATTATAATAATCTAGTGAGTCTAATAACAAATTTTGCCTCGTGTTTTGCAGGAGGTCTGGGAGTGAGCTGGGACTGGGGCAAATGGTGGACCTATGATGGTATCTCAGGTGAGTGCTGAGACTAAGCTGAGAGATGAGTAAGCTGGGGATTCATTTGGGAGTTATGTGTGAGCTGAGAGTTAGATGAATAAGCTGGGGTTGATGAGATGTGTGTGAGCTGAGAGTTAGATGAATAAGCTGGGGTTGATGAGATGTGTGTGAGCTGAGAGTTTAGATGTGTAAGCTGGGAATTATTTGAGAAAGCTTTGATTGACATGAGTTGGATAAATAAGCGGGGAAAATTTAAGAAAGCTGTAACTGAGCTGACACTTTAGATGAGTAAGCTTAATACGATGTAAAAAAAGTTGAGACTGAGCTGAAAAGTAGCTGGGAGTTAACTGAGAGTGAGCTGGAAATGAGCTAAGTTAATTAAGAAAAGGCTAGGAGTCAGCTGAGAGTAAAATGGGGTTAACCTGAGAGTGAGCTGCAATTAGCTGAGAGTGAGCTGGAAATGAGATGAAAATGTAGTGTTGAATTAAGAGTGAGATAAGAATATGAGCCAGGTGTGAGCTGAGAGTGAGCCAGGTGTGAGCCAGGTGTGAGCTGAGAGTAAGCCAGGTGTGAGCTGGGAGTGAGCTAACATAAATTAACCCTCACCTCGTCTCTCAGGGAATTAATTATCTCAAAATCATATATTCACCTTCCTGGTTTCTCAGCGCCGACCATATTGGCATTTGTGTGTGTGTGTGTGTGTCTTTCTATCTTTGTCTGTCTGTCTCTCACCCCCTCCCCCTTCCCCTCCCTTCCTCCTTCCCCTTCCCACTGAACTCCCTTCTTCTCCCCCCTCTCACCCTCCACTCCTCCCTCCCCACCCCTCACCCCTCTGCCACTCCTTCCACCACTCACCCCTCTCCCACTCCTCCACCACTCACCCCTCTTCCACCCCCTCCCCCCTCTCCCACTCCACCCACTCACCCCTCTCCTCCCTCTCAACAACTCCCAAGAATAATACAACAGAGAGATGATCAATTACCTCCTTGGGTAGGCAAGGTGTTTGGAACCTATCAGTGTTTAAACTTCAGTAAACACTCACCTGCAATCTAGTTATTGACGAGAGCCAATATAACCTAACCTAACCTAACCTAACTTTAACCTAACCTAACCTGTCCTAACCTAACCTGACCTAACCTAACTTTAACCTAACCTAACCTGTCCTAACCTGACCTAACCTAACCTGTCTAACCTTACATGACCTGACCTGACCTAACTTGACCTGACCTGACCTAACCTACACGGCCAGCTTGAAGTGCTCAGGCCACAGAAGTTAGAGCCACTGGGAAGACTTACACACACACACACACACACACACACACACACACACACACACACACACACACCTGCCTTGTGATTGCCTTGGCAGCCCTGTGGCTCACTCACTCACTCACTCACACGCTCACTCACTCACTTGAAGAAACATCCCTCACACGCGGTATACATCCATCACTGAGGCTAGGTTAGGTTAGAAGAAGCAGGCATTTTGTTGACTTAATGTAGGCATAAATAGAACGTTGATGCCTCTGACGTCATCACTTCTTCCCCCACTGACGTCATCACCTCTTCCCCCACTGACGTCATCACCTCTTCCCCCACTGACGTCATCACCTCTTCCCCCACTGACGTCATCACCTCTTCCCCACTGACGTCATCACCTCTTCCCCTGGCTTCATGAATAATTAAATCAATATAATTTTTTCCCTACCTTTGAATTCATAATTAAATTTACCAGCGTAATATCCCACCTACCTCTCTCACACACACACACACACACACACACCTTCCTACCTACCTTTAATTATCTTTTTAATACAACCTGAACATATTGAAACTTACCTCATTAAATTACTAAGTGTTATATATACCATTAAAACTATTTATTTATATATATACATTATGTCAGTTTATTTAGTGGTGTTTTTATCTATTAATTATTTCATTAACTATAAATAAAACTGTTTGTGTTTTTTCTTTATTTATTGTGTTTTATTACATTTCTAAGCCATGTCGTAAGATAAATGGATGTGTTTGTTTTGTTTTTCGTGTCTGTGTTTGTGTTTTTCTGTTTTGTTTTTGTTTGAGTCTATTCTGTGTGTGTGTGTGTGTGTGTGTGTGTGTGTGTGTGTGTGTGTGTGTGTGTGTGTGTGTGTGTGTGTGTGTCTGTGTTTGTCTGTGTGTGTGTGTGTGTGTGTGTCTGTCTGTGTGTGTGTGTGTGTGTGTGTGTGTGTGTGTGTGTGTGTGTGTGTGTGTGTGTGTGTGTGTGTGTGTGTGTGTGTGTGTGTGTGTGTGTCTGTCTGTCTGTCTGTCTGTCTGTCTGTCTGTGTGTGTGTCTGTTTGTCTGTCTGTGTTTGTTTCTCTGTCTGTCTATTATTATACTGTTTTGTCTGTCTGGCTGTCTGTAAGCCTGTCTCACCTCACTTCTTCTGTCCCTCCCTTTCTAACTCTCCTCCTTCCCTCCCCTCACACACCCTCCCTCTCACTCGCACTCTTCCTCCCTCACTCTCCCTCATTTATTCTCCCTACCTTCCTCCTCCCACTCACCCCCACCCTCCCCCCCTCACCCCACTCACCCCCCTCCCCTCACCCTCCCCCCTCACCCCACTCGCTCATCCACCCACTCACCCCACCCACTCTTCCCTCACCCCTCGCTCATCCCACCCACTCACCCCACTCTCTCTCCCTCAGGACCACAGTTTTGGGGGCTGATCAACCCAGAATGGTCACTATGTACTCACGGTCGACGCCAGAGTCCAGTCAACCTCGAACCTAGTACTCTACTCTTCGACCCTAACTTAAGGCCACTACACGTTGATAAACACAGGGTAAGTAGCTCCTTTAAGTAACATTATAAGTATTAAGTAGATCTATAAGTAACTTGAAGCCACTACAGGTCTTATATGGTGTGTGTGTGTGTGTGTGTGATGACCAATGTGTGTGATATTATTGACAGTAATGTGTGTGTGTCTGTACTCAACAACAAGAGTACTTTCGAAAACACGAGTACATAGTCAATTAGCCATTAGCATTAACAAATTAACAAACTTCAAATTATGATTTTTTTTTTCAATAATTCATGAAAAAACAGCAAAATGTCACAAGCAAAATATCCATTATGTATACACCGTCTATTAATACTCGTATCCATACACTGAATAATGTATAAACCTATTCATTAGAGCACTGTGGAGAATATACGGTGTTTACAGAGTCCCTTGATGTTTGTGTTTACAGAGTCCCTTGATGTTTGTGTTTACAGAGTCCCTTGATGTTTGTGTTTACAGAGTCCCTTGATGTTTGTGTTTACAGAGTCCTTTGATGTTTGTGTTTACAGAGTCCCTTGATGTTTGTGTTTACAGAGTCCCTTGATGTTTGTGTTTACAGAGTCCCTTGATGTTTGTGTTTACAGAGTCCCTTGATGTTTGTGTTTACAGAGTCCCTTGATGTTTGTGTTAACAGAGTCCCTTGATGTTTGTGTTTACAGAGTCCCTTGATGTTTGTGTTCACAGAGTCCCTTGATGTTTGTGTTTACAGAGTCCCTTGATGTTTGTGTTCACAGAGTCCCTTGATGTTTGTATTCACAGAGTCCCTTGATGTTTGTGTTTACAGAGTCCCTTGATGTTTGTGTTTACAGAGTCCCTTGATGTTTGTGTTTACAGAGTCCCTTAATGTTTGTGTTTACAGAGTCCCTTAATGTTTGTGTTTACAGAGTCTCTTGATGTTTGTGTTACAGAGTCCCTTGATGTTTGTGTTTACAGAGTCCCTTGATGTTGGTGTTTACAGAGTCCCTTGATGTTTGTGTTTACAGAGTCCCTTGATGTTTGTGTTTACAGAGTCCCTTGA